>NW_027529425.1:2115590-2124185 GCF_008692635.1 Crocuta crocuta | reverse complement strand
CTGCGCGCCCCTCCCCCGTCCTGTGCACCCCGCTCCCATCCTGCGCGCCCCGCCCCCGTCCTGTTCGCCCCGCACCCCGTCCTGCGCGCCCGCCCGCTGTCTCCAAGGCCTGTCCCATCTCTTCAGTTCTGCCTGGCTGTCAGCTCCTGTGCGGGAGTCTGGGCTCCCTGCACCTTCACTCCCCGCAAGTACTTCGGGTCCCTTTCTTCCTTGTCCTTTAATTCGGGTCGTCATCTTCCTTCTCCCTCTGCACTTGTTTGTTTCCAGAATTAATGAGACTAAAATTACTTTTCATAACTTTTGGGGGGCCGTCCCTTTAGGAGGCGGGAGGTGCTGGAGGGAGGCCGGCGCTCCTTGAGTTGGTGGATGATTTCTCCAGTTCTGGGCTGAGCCAACTCCCGGGAGCAGCGCTTCTGCGGGGACACAGTCGCAAACATCGGCTGTTTATATGCATGCCGCGGGGCCTGGGGCTCCCTGCCGCAAAGCAGGAATGATAATGACAATAACAGCGCACCTCTGGGTAATTTACAAAGCGTGTTCACCGCCACCGTCTGATTTGATCCTTATTAAAAAACAAAAAGCAAAAAACCCCCCAATGCTGGCATATTTTCTAGCCCCATATTAAAGACTGAGAAATTGAGGCCCAGAAAGGCAACCTGGGACCAGGTCTGCCTCCTTCGAACAAGGAGATGAGACAGGAAAGGGGGAGGTGACCTTGAGGTTGGACAAAGGGTTGAAATGCTGGACTGTAATCTCAGGAAGTGGAGGGGGGGGTGGTGGGCACAGAGGGAGGAGGGGTGGCTGAGACCAGCACAGCCGTGAAGCCCAAGCTCAGCACCTTGGCTGCACCCCGGACCCCAGGTGGACCCCAGACCACTGGCTGAACTGACCCAAGGAAGGACCTTCTACACGCGCCAGCCCTGGGTTTCCTTCCCTTGAAAAGCCACATTCAGAACCCTACCAGAGGCATCAGCTGACCAGGCCCAGAGAGTGGCTGTCTCAAGGAAACTGTAAACTACATGAAGGATGCCTTTCTCATATTTGGGTGACATGCTTTATGTGTGATCATTCTTATGACAACAGAAGGTATATAAAAAGGCTCAGTTACAGTTTCTTGGAAATAATAAAATAACTTGGAGGGACTCGTATGCCAAGGAGTCTGAAGATGAATGCCTGGCTATAAAAGAACACTTGCGTCATATTTCATAAAGCTGTGGTTCAGCTGCTTGGCAGGTGAGGAACGAAAAGTGGGATTGTTTTGAGAACGTTTTACGATGCATCCGGAAGGGTCCAGTTCATTGTATGAGCAACAATCAGACTTGAAAGAAGGGAATGAACCTTGCAATTCCCCCCTTTCAAATATCCTTTTGGGAGATAGCAATTTCAGGACTGAGTATAAAATCTAATAATTATCAGCTACCACTGTAGAGGGAGGAAATTCATGTTCAATCTCTGCAGTATGTGCTGCTGGCAGAGAGGAGGTCATTAGCTCTGTATTACAAATGGAGAAACTATTTACTTCTGACAGGCTCGGGACTTGTCCACGGCCTCACAATAAACAAGAAACAGATTGGGATTGAACCTAAGATTGAAACAGATTGGGACTGGCTATCTTCCAAATCTGTGCTCTGGAGTAACATCATTATACAATTGTTTAAAATCTGACTTGTTCTCTCCAAATTGTACTTAGAAATAGTTAATCAGAAAGCCCCTTTAAGAAAATTTGGAAATGAAAGCTTCTGTTAGTGTTTTTTTTTGTTTTGTTTTTATTTCTAGGAGAGGGAGACAGCATGAGCAGGGGAGGGTCAGAGAGAGAGGGAGTCACAGACTGAAACAGGCTCCAGGCTCTGAGCTGGCAGTCAGCACAGAGCCCGACGCGGGGCTCGAACCCACGAACCGCGAGATCATGACCTAAGCGAAAGTCGGACGCTTAACCGACTAAGCCACCCAGGCGCCCCTGAAAGCTTCTGTTAGAATTAAAATAAGGGTGCCTGGGTGGCTCAGTCGGTTAAGCATCCTACTTTTGATTTCAGCTCAGGTCATGATTCCATGGTTTTGAGATCAAGCCCCACATCGGGCTCTGAGCTGCCCCTCCCCTGCTCATGCACGCTCCCTCTGTCTCAAAATAAATAAACTTAAAAAAAAAACCCAAATTTTAAAAAGCCACTGATTAGAACATAATAGGATATATTCCTTAAAATGATTAGCTCACATTAGTTTTCTCTGCACTTGCTAATTAAAAAAATTTTTTCTTAGCATTTGACAAGAGATCTGAAATTATTCATTTAATTTATTATGGTAAATCTCAGTGTTTAATATATTTTCAACACCTTTCTAAAGTGAGATCTCACTTTGGTGTCTTCACCTCTCCTTTTTATTTTCTGTCTAAAATTAGAAGTTGGGTTAAAAGAGGTAGAAATGCAGAGCCAAATGTGGAGGTGTGGCTCTCCTCAGAATGTTTTATTCCTGTTCCTTGAGTTAATGTTTTCCAATTTTATTGAGATATAATTGAAGTATGCTAAACTGTACATATTTAAAGTATACAATTTTTAAAATATTTTTAAAGTTTATTTTGAGAGAGAGAGAGAGAGAAAGAGGGACAGAGGGAGAGAATAGAACCCCAGGCAGGTTCCGCACCAGCACTGCAGAGCCTGATGCAGAGCTTGAACTCATTAATCATGAGATTATAACTTGAGCCAAAACCAAGAGTTGGACCCTTAACCGACTGAGCCACCCAGGTGCCCTGTAAAATGTACAATTTGGGGATATCTATCTATCTACCTATCTATCATCTATCTATCTATCTATCTAATATGTATTATATATATATGTATATTACACACATATAGACCATCGCTACACTCAAGATAAAAGCTTCCATTGCTTCCCACAGTTTCCTCTGGCCCTTAAAAANATCAAGCCCCACATCGGGCTCTGAGCTGCCCCTCCCCTGCTCATGCACGCTCCCTCTGTCTCAAAATAAATAAACTTAAAAAAAAAACCCAAATTTTAAAAAGCCACTGATTAGAACATAATAGGATATATTCCTTAAAATGATTAGCTCACATTAGTTTTCTCTGCACTTGCTAATTAAAAAAATTTTTTCTTAGCATTTGACAAGAGATCTGAAATTATTCATTTAATTTATTATGGTAAATCTCAGTGTTTAATATATTTTCAACACCTTTCTAAAGTGAGATCTCACTTTGGTGTCTTCACCTCTCCTTTTTATTTTCTGTCTAAAATTAGAAGTTGGGTTAAAAGAGGTAGAAATGCAGAGCCAAATGTGGAGGTGTGGCTCTCCTCAGAATGTTTTATTCCTGTTCCTTGAGTTAATGTTTTCCAATTTTATTGAGATATAATTGAAGTATGCTAAACTGTACATATTTAAAGTATACAATTTTTAAAATATTTTTAAAGTTTATTTTGAGAGAGAGAGAGAGAGAAAGAGGGACAGAGGGAGAGAATAGAACCCCAGGCAGGTTCCGCACCAGCACTGCAGAGCCTGATGCAGAGCTTGAACTCATTAATCATGAGATTATAACTTGAGCCAAAACCAAGAGTTGGACCCTTAACCGACTGAGCCACCCAGGTGCCCTGTAAAATGTACAATTTGGGGATATCTATCTATCTACCTATCTATCATCTATCTATCTATCTATCTAATATGTANACAGGGAACCATTGATGGATCTTTCAATTCATTTGCATTTTGTAGAATTTTATATAAATGAAGTCATATTGTATGTAGTCTTCTTTTGCCCGGCTCCTTTCATTCAGTAGAAGGAGCTGTGACTGATTCACATTGTTATCTACCAGCGCGATGCCCAGTAGCATCCCATTGTGTGGACGATTTCTGTATCTGCTCCCTCATTGATGGACATTTCCATTGTTTCTACTTTTTGGCTGTTGCAGATGAAGCTGCTTGTGGACATGGGTATGAGTCTCTGTGTGGAGATGTGTCTTTGTTTCTCTTGGGAAGACACCTAGAAAAGAATGGGTCACATGGTAGATGCATGTTTAATTTCTTAAGCTTTTGGACTGTTCTCCATGGTAGGCGTACCCTTATACCTTCCCATCAGCAGTGAACAAGACTTTCCATGGGTCCACATCCCTGCCAGTTCCTGAGTTGATTTTTTCAAATGTCTATTTATATATTTTTGAGAGAGAGATAGAGAGAGTGTGAGTGGGGTAGGGGCAGAGGTAGAGAGGGAGAGAGAGAGAATCCCAAGAAGGCTTCTCATCAGCGCAGAGCCTGACATGGGTCTCTGTCTCATGAACAGTGAGACCATGACCTGAGCCAAAATCAAGAGTCAGCAGCTTAATCAACTGAGCCATCCGTGCACCCCCCCACCCCGAGTTGATTTTATTAAAACAAATTTTTAAATATTTTCTTTATTTCTGAGATACAGAGAGAGAGACAGTGTGAGCAGGGGAGAATCAGAGAAAGAGGGAGACACAGAATCTGAAGAGGGCTCCAACCTCTGAGCTAGCCGTCAGCACAGAGCCCGTCGCGGGGCTCGAACCCACAAACCGTGAGATCGTGACCTGAGCCAAAGTCAGATGGTTAACCAACTGAGCCACCCCAGCACCTCTAAAAATTTTTTTAATGTTTTATTTATTTTTGAGACAGAGAGAGACAGAGCATGAAAGGGGGAGGGGCAGAGAGACTAGGAGACACAGAATCTGAAGAAGGCTCCAGGCTCTGAGCTGTCAGCACAGAGCCTGACACAGGACTCGAACCCACAAATGTGAGATCATGACCTGAACCGAAGTCAGAGGCTTAACCGACTGAGCCACCCAGGCACCTCCCCCTGAGTTGATTTTAATGTGTAGTTTTGGCTCTGCCAGGGAATCAACTCTTGGCTTATTTAATGACTGTCTACCTTTAAGGCTCACCAATGTTACCTTTTAAATCTCTCTTGCTCGCTGCCACCGCGTCCTCAGCTCTGTCCTCCCAACTGACGACACTCTCTCTCCTTTGAGCCAGGCTCTGTGCTCCAACCAGAGGGTTCTCTTCAAGGTGCAGATCTGGTGTTGGTGACTTTTCCTTGTTTGAGACCATGTCACAGCCTCCCCATGGTGGGAATACACTTCTCTCAGGATACAACATGATCCTGCCAGATCTGCACCTCCCGCCTCGCCTCACTCCCTAACCCCCAGTGTCCAGTCTTCTGTTCTTTTAGTGGATGGATTCAGCCAGAAAATTCTTCATTTGGCTCCTGCATGATGTACCACGCGGTTTTATTATTTTTTAAAAATTAGAATGAACTGTCAACATTAGAGACATAACAAATCTGTGAAAATATAAGCAGGCTGGCATTCCCCGCCGTGGCAGAGTGACAGGAGCTGGGGACTGCCCCTTTAAGCCAGGGCGGGTACTTGCCACACCGCCTCCACCTGCCGCCCTACGCCACCCCTGATTTCTTGCACCTGTTCATCTCCACTGACCATTGCTAAATCCACGCTTGTTCCTCCTTCAGATTTCATCCAAAAGGGGGGGAATCTGCATCTCCTCCCCTTTGCACTCTGGAACAGGGACCTCACGCAGGCAAGGCGGGGCTCCCTGCTATGGGTGAGCCACAGGGCCACGCCCTCTGTCCTTTGGCACTTGACCTTGTGAAATTGGTCTGCCAAAGGCTCCAGACTCCAGTGATGAGAACACAGAGCCACTTCAGTTTCCTGGGAGACAGGGGTAGAGGATTAAAGCAGTTAAAGCAGCTTCTGCTAAAAGGAAGAAAGCTAATATCAGTTTTGATGCACAACCCAGGATTTTTAAGTCCGCAGCAAAATTAGGAAGCCAGGTTTGGTCAAGAGAGGTAAGGGTTCTTGAAATTACTTCAGTTCCCCCTTTAGTAGATCAAGAAGCACCGAATCAGAGGGCATCTGTCACTTTGAGCCCAGTGGCTCGCGCAGTAAGAGGGACAAGGGGACCTGGATACTGAGACTATGTCATAAATACCTCTCCCTAGGCTGGAGGTGCACGTGGGTGAGGCATTACATAGGGATCTCTGTTACCCCTCCTTTTTAGGACTCTGGGGTGGGGGGGCAGGTGGCCTCTCAGCCTGCCTTCCCCACCTGGTAGGAAGAGGGAAGCCCTGAGTCCAGCTCCTCCAAGTGCCCTTGTTTCCATGTGATGTGGGTGGGACCGGAAGTACGCACATTCTTGGGACAGCAAGGAAGTGAGCGGGCTTCTGGCTTGATTCGGGTTGGGACCTCTGGGCAGGGACATGTGGGCTCCATATCAAAGGGCCATAGGGCTAACTTCCTGTGCCCTGGTGGGGGATGGGGCATAGACCCCTCCCAGAGGCAAGAAAGGTCAGAGCCCTCTCACCTTCTCCAAGTCCCAGGGGAACAGACTCCAATAGCCTTCACTCACCATAGACCTTAACAAGAGGCAGATCGGCACATAAACACTGGGGCCAGGCCAACTTTGTGGCTGTGTTGCCTATGCAGTTCATGGGGACTGTACCTAGAAGGGCCCGCACTTTGTTTGATGTGTCCTTTCACCATCTTGAAATTTTTTTTTTCTTTTTTGAGTTTATTTATTTTTGAGAGAAAGAGAGACAGAGTGTGAGTGGGGGAGGGGCAGAGAGAGAGGGAGACCCAGAATCCAAAGCAGGCTCCAGGCTCTGAGCTGTCAGCACAGAGCCCGACGTGGGGCTTGAACCCATCAACTGTGAGGTCATGACCTGAGCCGAAGTCAACTGCTTAACTGACTGAGCCACCCAGACGCCCTGAAATTCTTAGTAACTTTTGGACAAAGCACCCCACGTTTTCCTCTGGCTCAGAGCCCTGCAGATCATATAGCCCGTCCTTCTCAGGAGGCACCAGCCACATGTTCATCCAAGCACAAGGGCCCCTTTGCCCTCGTGTCATGTCATAAAACCACCCACCATCCACACAGGCTGGGACACCATCTCCAGGGGCTGGGGGGGCCCTTGGGGATTGGAGGGCAGAGAAACCCTGAGGAGAATAAAGAGACCATCAGATTACAGAAGGGCACGCTGTATTTACTAGAAGGCACTAAATTTTGCTTTCTTCTCTCCCCTCCCCTTCCTCCAGCTACAAATGGGGAGGGGGCCTGGGTGGAAGATCAGGTTATTTTATGGATACTATCTGTAGAGGAATAAAGAGGCCACACCTGGCACATGTGTGTGTTAATCTGTGTGACCCTGCTACAAATGGATGAGGTCTCTCTCTTTCTCATCCAGTTAGCAAGATTGAGAAGAAAGCAATGAGAGCTCCATCTTAGGGGAATAAAAGTAAACGGGGCTTAAAAGAAAAGAAAGAAATTGAAAAGAAGATGTAAGGTTGTGTCTGGACTTGCATGCTGGTGACCTGGGTGCTTTCTGAGGTGGGAAGAGTGAGCAGAGCTGCTGGTTGCCTGGTGATGCCTGATCCTCCCCCTCCCCCCCACCACCGGGAGTTGGAAGAGCAGATGAGGGTGATGGAGGTTTTGTTCTGTTTTAGGGATGGAGCATCTGTCTGATCAGGAAAGAAAGCCTCATGCAACTTCCTGCAGGTAGGGGAGTCCGGGACCCAGGAACAGAGAATGTTCCGGCCAATGCAGGAAGGACGGATCATTAGTCCTGACGGCTCCATTTGCTGGAACGGCTTCTTATCCTAAGTCTCAGAGAGTGTGAGGAAGACAGAGCTTTTCCTGAGAAGAGGAGCAGAAACCAAGCGTTAGCAGAGAAGAGATGAGTCCTGGGAGAATCAGTCTAGGAAGAGAGGGCACCCATTAGTCCCAGGGTTACGTCTTTAAATCTTGCTCCCTATTTCCTTTCCTCAGTAAGGTACAGAGGGATTTTAATGAAAAAGTTACAGGCTCCAAGGGGCCATTGCAGGGGGTCCTCTGGTCTTCCCCTTGTCTCTGGACAGAACCCTCTCATAATGATCCCAGACCGAAAGCTGTGCTGCCTTTAAGGTTCTTTAGAGAATGCTGCTGCTGTCATTTCCCTTGAAGCTCATCCTAGTGCCTGCAAGTACCCTTCGTGTCTTACCTAAACGTCTGCTGTTGTAACATTTCCTCTTGTTTGAGGCTCACAGGAGAGAGGGTAAAACAAGACCCCAGCTGGGGCAGACCATCCTGTCCTAGGGGAGGCGGGTGTCAAGCTTGCACGAACCAGAGAAAGGACAGTAATATTTCTAGCCACCCAGAGGTGGTGGGAAGGACATGGCTCCTGCTGAGAGTGCAGGCCTTGGACAGCCCTGTGTCATCTTGCTGCAGAGACCCAGCGAGATGAGGCATCCTCTACAGCCCAGCCTGTCACACAGACCCCCGCGGCATGGAGAAAGCCATGGTCTGCCTAGACTCTAGTCTGGACTGCCAAGGCCTGAATCTCATCTCAGCAACGTGCCTTACCTTCCCCAAGCTTCAGTTTTACCATCCGCAAAGTGGGGTAATGAGGGTGCTTTCCTCACGTGGTTGCCGTGAAAATGAAATGGGATGACGGACACAGCACACTTACCACGATGCCTAGCACCTGTCAAGAACGTGGTAGGTGTTAACGATGACTATTTGCTGGGAGAGTCAACATGCCACCTGAACAAATAAGCACCATCCTCCCTTCCCGCCCCCCCCTCCCCCCG
>NW_027529425.1:2112324-2115300 GCF_008692635.1 Crocuta crocuta | reverse complement strand
CGGTTGGTCACCACTAGGTACATGGGGCTATTTAATTTTAACTTTAAATAAGATTTAAAATGCAGTTGTCAATTGCACAGCCCACATTTCAAGCACTCAGCGGCCACACGTGACCGGTGGCTACCTACTGGACAGTGCAGACAGAGAATCTCTCTCTCACTGCAGAATGTGTTATCAGACAGCATTGCCTTAGATCAGTGAGTGGAGGCAGGTCCCTAAAAGGAACAGAAGGAGGGCAGGCAACTTTTGAGGGAGGGAAGGTCAGGGTCCACAGCAGGGGTGCCCCTGGGCAGTGAGTAGGAGGCAACACGTGGGCAGGAACTGGGTGCATGAGCCAGCGGGGGCCACAGCCGGAGTGACTGCAGGGGCCCCTGAGTGGCTCAGTGTGTTGAGTTTATGACTTCGGCTCAGGTCATGATCTCGTGGTTCGTGAGTTCAAACCGTGCGTTGGGCTTGCTGCTGTGAGTGCAGAGCCCACTTCACATATTCTATTCCCCATCTCTCCGTCCCTCCCCTGCTCCTGCTCATGCTCTTTCTCTCTCAAAAAAAAAAAAAAAGGAGTGACTGCAGAGTGTCTGAGGACTCACAGCCCCTCCCAGCGAGCTGGCAGCCTGAGGGAATCCATGATACTGGCTTCATTCTCCACCCTACTCAGGCATTCCATGGATGTGACAGTCGGGGGGGTCCTCTGATGAGCCAGGGACATACCTGATGCCTCCCCGGAGGGACTGCAGTAGTGGCACCTTGAACTTTCTCTGTGACGCAGTGAGTCAAGGCAGTTTCATCTTGTCCTCATGTGTGTCCTTCCTAAGCGGTAAGTATTCGGTGATACATCGAAGCCCTGATTGTTTCTGAAGGGCTCTTTTACGAGATCTTCAAAAAAGTTCGGAACGATCATGCCTGTTTCGGGAAAGATAATGCCAGAGCGGGGACCAGGAGTTTGTCAGAAGAAATTCCAGCCATGCGAGCATTTAGGGAGCGAGATGAAGCCCGCTCTTGGAGACCATGAATTAGATGGCTGAATATGTCACCGTAATAATGAAGAATAATAAATGACCAGGAAGCTGCTGTAACTCACAGTGTAGGAGTGGAGACTGACAAGGAAAATTTACGGCCTTGTAGCACCGGGGGAAGAGAACATGTCAGACGTGCCTCGGTCTTTGGAAGCGAAACCTTCTAGAAGAGATGCTCCTCTGAAAAAAAAGCCTCTTGTCAAAAGAGTGCCTGCCTCTGTTTCTGTGAGAGGGGGGGCTCTGGCTGTAACAGACCCCCTCTCCATCCAGCCCCCGTCTTCCCCACCCGACTCCCGGCACCCCACGAGCCAGAGTGAGGGCAGCTGGGGGGACAGGCCACTGCCCGCCTTCCTAGGGTGTCTTTCCACCCCCCCTTCTCTGTATACAGGGAGGAGGACCCAAGATTAGGGGCCCCAAGGCCATGGCCAGGGTGGCATGGGCTACCGGCAGGAAGAGCATGTTGTGGGACAGCATTTCACAGGTGCGGGGAGTCTGCTATTCTTCTTAGGGTCCAGGGTTACTTTCTCAACAGCTGTTCAGAACAATTGCTAGAGAAGACATGAATCAGAAATAAAATGGGCCTCAGGTCTGTGGATCGATGTCGATCTTTAATCATTTATTCATGGCCTTCAGGAAAGCCACCGGCACAGCCCAATGGGAAGGCATCCAAGGGCACAGGCGCAACCTGGCCTGCCCTCCCAGACCCTTCCCACCAGCCTGCAAATGTGCCTGGGAGTTTCTCCATCTTAAGTAACCTGCCTTGACCTCCCCTCTCCTCCCAGCATGGCCCTGTTCCTGGGCTCCAGGTCAGAGTCCAGACTCTCAGTCGACTCTGCACACCTGCTGAATGCGTCTCATCCATGAGCGCCACCCGCTGGCCTGCTTGCTGTCGGCAGAGCCAGCTCGGGGCTCAGCGTGGGTCCGACAGGCTCTGCCAGTCTACTCCCTGGGCTCTGGGCAGTGTCCAGCACGCACGCATAGGCTTCCCTCCTTTCTGAACAGCCTTTCTCTTCCTTTCTTCTGTGACCTCTCCTTCCCCTGGGTCTACGATCTGTAACTATGTCTTAAATTATAAAGGTGACTGAGTGACAATGTGCAGAGGGTAATGTCATTGAAAGAAAAGTTTAATGTTACAGTTCTCCTGGAAATGAGAGGAAACATCCAGGCAGGCCAGGTGGGCAAGCGCCAGAGTCAGAAGGCAGAGGCCAGAGGGAGGGGAGGGCAGAGGATGAATCCTTTATTGGGTTTCCCCGGAGAAAGGCAGGGCAGGGAAACAGTGGGACTGGCTGGTTTGAATAATCTGGGTGGGCTCTGAGCTACAGGGTGGTCTATAGCTGCCTGACATTGGGCCCTGGGTGATTTAGGGCAGTGGAAATATTGGCTTGGTGGCTTCTTAGCTGCCTTCCCTCCTGTATTAGTTTGTTAGGGCTGCTGTGACAAAAGATGACAGACTGGGCGCTTAAGTAACACAGATGTATCTTGTTACAGTTCTCGAGGCTGAAAGTCCAAGATGAAAGCAGTGTCCGTTCCTGGTGAGAGCTCTCCTCCTGGCTCCTTGCCACATCCACACATGGCCTCTTTTCTACTCACAGACAGAGAGCCACAGAGATAGAGACAGAGTGACAGACAGAATGAGGGCTCTGGTGTCTCTTCCTCTTCTCAGAAGGACATAAGTCCTATTCGAGCAGGGGCCACCCTTAGGAACTCATTTAGCCCTACTACTCCCCTAAAGGCCCAATCTCCAAATACAGCCACTTTGTGCGTCAGGACCACAGTGTAAGAATTTTGTGGGGAGGGGGCCCCCTGGGTGGCTCAGTCAGTGAAGCGTCTGACTCTCAGGTCATGATCTCGTGGTTCCCAAGTTCCAGCCCCCAGTTGGGCTCTCTGCTGACAAGGAGGAACCTGCTTGGGATTCTCTCTCCGCACCCCCACCCCCACCTCCCCCCCCCCCGCTCACTCTTTC
>NW_027529425.1:2037080-2112202 GCF_008692635.1 Crocuta crocuta | reverse complement strand
CTCTGCCCCTCCCCCGCTCACTCTTTCTCACTCTCAAAATAAATAAATAAATAAAAAGAATTTTGTGGGGACACAGTTCAGTCTAAAACACCTGCTCTGCCTCTCACAGTGCTTCCGGGGGCTTGAGGCTGCCTTCCAGAAAAACTACTTGCCTCGGATCCTTATCTCAGGTCTGCTCTAGACACTGTGGGGCATTCCGGTGCCCCTCAGGCTGGCCTCTCCAGACCCCAGGCTCTGTGACCAAAGCTGGTCTCCTGCCAAGGTCTCACTCCTGGTCTCCTGCGGGGGCTGGATTCCACTGCCACATTCCTGGCTCCTTTGTTGCTACCATAGAGGATTCAGACAATTCCAGCTGGCCGTGGTGTCCAGGGGGTGGGTAGACACCTTTTGGGCCAGTCATGGGGCTCCCATCTGGGGCCAGGTGAGGCCAGTGGGGACCCAGGGCAAGGGAGGCCAGTCTGCTGGCCACGCCTGGAGGGCAGAGGTCTATGCCGTGGCTGGGGCGAAGCCTGCCCTGGTGCCTGGCCCAGTCTTTGTGGGAAGGGAGGCATCCTTCTCCCCTGGGACTCCCGGAACCTGGAGGGGGTGAGGCTTCTCAGAGCCCTGGTTGCTCCTTCATTACTGATGCAGCCCTAGGCTGCCCTGTCTTGAGCTGCTCCCCTCGGAGGTAAATTCCAATACGGTTTCAGAGCAGCAGGGATCCAGTGCTGTGGCTGCCTAGACAGCAGTGGTTGGGGAGGAGGCAGATTTCAGTTCAGTGCCTGCAAGTCCCGCCCCCACTGCCCCAACCGTGCAAACCCCCATGGCCTGCCTGGTCCACATCCCCACTTTGAGGGTGGGTGTGAAGGTCGAGGTAAGATGCCAGCCTGGTGTTTGTGCCCAGGGCAGGGTGGAAAGGAGGCGCAAGGGGCTTGTGCTGCGTGACCATCCGCCAGCCACGCCGCATGCAGATATTTATGTGAAGAGTAAATAAAAGTTAAAATTCAGTTCTTCAATCGCATGAGCCACATTCAAGTCCTCAATAGCCATGGCAACCGGTGGCTACAGTATTGGACAAAGCAGATGTGGAACATTTTCGTCATCCATAGAAAGTTCTATTGGCCAATGCATTCAGCCCTGATGGGCCCTTATGGGTGAGCACCTGTGGTTCCCAGCTTTTGTGGAACACAAGCGTCCTCTGTTAAAAATGTAGCTTCCTGGGGCGCTTGGATGGCTCAGTCGGTTACGCTTCTGACTTTGGCTTGGGTCATGAGCTCACAGCTTGTGGGTTGGAGCCCTGTGTGGGGCTCTATGCTGACAGCTCAGAGCCTGGAGCCTGCTTCGGATTCTGTGTCTCCCTCTCTGCCCCTCCCCAACCCACGCTCTGTCTCTCTCTCTTTCTCAAAAATAAATAAATGTTAAAAAAAAATTTTTTTTTAAATGTAGCTCTCTGGAGCAAGTAGCCTCTAACCCCACACCTTGAGTGCCTATGGCCTCTCTCCCTCCAGCCTCTCCACACTTGGGCTCTGCTTCTGGCCCAGGGCTGGTCCTTCCTGGGCTCCCAAGGATGGATTTGCCAGCCACCCTCAGTCCTACCAGGGGAGTGGGCGGGGGAGTGAGGGTGGGCGCTCCATGCGGCCACCCCTCTGCAGAGCCTGGGGCTGGTGCCCCTCTGCGGCTGTCCCTGGAGCAGGGCATGTGCGCCCTGGACATGCAGAGAGGCCAGAGGGAATCAGTGTATCCAACCCTGATAAGCTAAACTGTGTCCCCCGCCAAAGTCATCTGTGGGGTGTTAGGACTAAGACATCAGACTGTGACCGCATTTTAGATTGGGTCTGGAAAACACATAGCTACCTGGGTCCCACCCCCAGAGCCTCTGATTCCAGAGAGCTGCATCGGGCCCAGGAATATATATTTTTAAAAAGTCACCAAATTAATTTTTAAAAATGTTTCATTTTGAATTCATTTGAAACTTACAGGAACACTGCACAAATAGCACAGAGAGTTCCAATATACCCTCACCTGGTCCCCCTCCCCCGTAGTTACCGCCTTACATAATCATGGTACAATGGTGAAAGTAGGGATCAGCGTGGCTGCCATGTCTCTAGCTGTCTGTGCACGTGTGTGTGCAGGCGTGTGTCTGTGTGCACGCTCGTAGGCATCTCGTGTGTCTGTGAGTGTGTGTGTGTGTGTCTGTGGACGTAGGTGTCTGTGTCCCTGTGCAGGTGTGTGTATAGTCAGGGAGGTGACGGGCAGTCAGACCGGCGGGGCTTGAGGCTTGCAGCACAGCTGCTAATGCAGGGAACCCCCCAGAGAAAATCCACAAGTCTTTACTACCAAATAAATATTTGCTGCAATAACAAAAGACTAATGTTAAAGACTCTTAAAAACAAGATGAAAGTAAAATACCATATACATCGTGGAAAGCGGAGGAGACACAAAAGGATGTGTAAAGTGCACTGAATGTCAGCGATTCAGGGTAGCCTTTCATGATACAGGGGATCCCTGTTAAAAAATGTAAGAGCAACTGCTAAAATACTAGAAATGGAATATCTAACTCGCAAGACAGTAGAGGGGGGAAAGTACAAGGACTGGAGCCACATTCACGGAGAGCTCTCGGGGAGCGGGCCCTGCTCTGAGGTCCCCCTGCGATCTTCCACATTGGGGTTCTTTGTCATCTCCATTTTACAGATGGGAAAGCGGAGGCACAGAGAAAGGGAGCCTTCCCTGGGACTAGACGGAGGCCCAGGCAGAGGGTAAGGAACAGTATGAAAACCAGAAACATACAGGCCAGGTTCGATCTCCAGGTTCCATCTGCCTGCTGCAGAGAGGGGAGCCGGGACTCTGAGGTGGCATGGTCAAGGTCACGTCAAGGATGAGGATGAGAGGGGCCAGGGGTCCGGTGAGGCCCCCAGCCCACTGCCCCGGAGAGGCAGTGGCAAAGGAGTGAAGATATAGGACTGTTGGCGTTCTTAATAATAGAAGAGACAGGTCACTACTCAGGATACACATCAGCTCACAAATCACAGAAAGAGCAACAGTGCGTGAACTCCAGGTGCAGCTGGATGACTGAGCACCGAGCTGCACCTGGGACACCTCCTTCCTCCCCGCTCACCCGGACCAGCCACTCTGGGCACGTTGGTTTCGAGATTCGTTTCAGCGGTATTTCCTTCTCCTGCACAAGAAACAAATCTAAAGCTTTTTTTGAGGGTAGGTCTTAGAGGGACACGAGCTCAGAGACAGTATTATTTGTTTCACAGAGAGGCGTGTTTCCTGCTTCACAGTGAAACAGTTCAGGTGTCTGTGGGCAAGTATTTCATTGTTTGCTGATTGCAAACATAATATATATTTATTGTAAAAGCTTGGAAAATAGAGAAAAGAATGAGAAGAAGATTAAAAGTCACCCATAATTCAGAGACTACAACAGTCAGTACTTCTGTTTTAAAACATGCAAATAGGGAATACTTATCATATATATGATGTGGATGTAGGATATATGTGTTCTATGTGTTCAGGGTTACATACAACTGGGGAAAAAGCAAAGGAATGATTCACGAAAATGAAGGATAGAGGTTAACTTTAGGGGTTGGGAGGGGGCTGTGATGGGGGACACCCAGGTGCTCAAATGAACAGCCATATACATTTTTTAAAAACATTTATTTATTTTTGAGAGAGAACGTGAGTAGGTGAGGGGCAGAGAGGAAGGGATAGAGAATCCCAAGCAGGCTCTAAACTGTCAGCACTGGGCTTGAACTCACAATCCGTGAGAGTATGACCTGAGCTGAGATTAAGAGTCGGCTGCTTAACCAACTAAGCCACCCACATGCCTAGACCATCTTTTTATTTTCGGCTTAAACTATATGTAATGGTTATGTGCACCTTTTGGTATATGGTATAGTTTACAATTGAAGCATTTTGTTTTTCCGGCATCCTTTTCCCACTTCATTTATTCAACGAACACTTGCTGAACACCTCCTCTCTTCTAGGCGTTGGGATCCGTGGGGATGAACACAAAGATGGCCGCCCCTGAGAGTGTATGTTTGAGTGGAGGACAGTGGGGATCGGGAGGGCCGGGGGGGCAGTTTGTAATATTCACAGGATGGCCAGGGGTCCTTATCGAGAAAGTGATGCTGGAGCAGAGACTTGGAGGAGGTGAGGGAGGGAGCCATTTGGGTATCTAGAGTAAGACCATTCCAGAAAGAGAACAGCCAGTGTAAAGGCTGGTGGGTATGGGTGGGAGTATGCTGGGGGTTGTTGGGAACTAGAAGGAGCCTGCAAGCATTGGCGCAGAGTGGGGGGTGGGTTGGTAGGGGGAGGGTAAAGCTCAGATAAATAATCAGAGGCCTGATCTGGGAGGGGTTGGTAGGTTTACAAGGACTGGGCTCTCTCTAAGTAAAATGGGCGCCATGGGAGCATTTGAGTGGAGAGCTGGCTTGAGCTGACATGTTTTCACAGGGCTGCGCTGGCTGCTGTTGAGAATGGATTTGAGTGGGACAGAAAGAGGGATACCCCTCTGGAGGCTCATGCGGTGTCCGGGAGAGATGAGGGTCCCTGAGATCAGGGGGAGGTGAGACTCGGTTGGATTTGGGGTCTTTTCTGAAGATGGCTCACACAGGACTTGCTGTGGGATCCGATGTGTAAGAGGGAGAGTGGCCGATGCCACCGCCATGATTTCTGACCTGAACGACGAGGAGGATGGGGTGGTGACACCCCTGGATGAGGAATCCCATGGGGGAGGTGGGGGAGGCAGGAGGAGAGCCATGGGGAAAGTGGAGTTCCGGGGGGCCCATTTAAGGGGCACCAGGAAAGATGATGCAGATGGACAAGCAGCAGAAGCGACTTTGGATTCAGCAACTTGCCTTGGTAACCTTGACGCCCCCAGTTTTTATGGACGTCATGGGTTGTATAATGACGTTCCCAAATAGATGTCCGAGTCCTAACCCGCCGTGCCTGTTAGCGTGACCTCACTCAGAAATAGGGTCTTTGCAGACAGATAGATTTTATAACATTTTGGAATTTTAAATACAAACCGATAGATTATTGAAGACCATTTCATTATTCATCGGCTGAGAGAGACATTCTTACCTATTGATAGCGAGCATAATTTTCCACCATTCCCTTGAAACGCCTCGGTTCCTGGCAACCCCGCACACCCTCGTCTCCAGGAGCCAGGGGAGGAGCTCCCGGCCTCGCAGGCTCCGTGTCTGCAGTGTGGATGGGCGCCCAGGGCCTGGGGCCTGGAATAGCAAATCGATTCCCGGGGCGAATGAAGCTTACAGCTGTCCAGATTTCAAACGGCCAGCTCAGTCTTGCAGTGGCCTCACGTAGTTGTTTAAAATTCTAGAATGTAATCATCACGCTTGGCATACATATACGAGGGGTGGGTGGCGGGACAGGAAAACACTGATGTGAACGCACACGGCCGTGGGCTCCCGCTAGAGGTGGGAAGTGCGTTTGTTCCCCGGGCTGGGCAGAGTGGATTCTGGCACACGGGCTGATTGCACGGAATGCCAGCCAGCCCACCACTCCATCCATACGGGTGCAGCCAGGGACACGGGCCTGTCCTGAGGGAAAGCTGGTCCTTCTGGGAAATGATGCACATGCTCCCAACAGAGCCTGTTAGCGTGGCCGTGAACCCCTGCCAGGGTGACACTTGTCCTGGCTGTCTCTGGCTCAGGTAAGGGTTTTTCCAAGTCAGTTTGACTACACATACATTTTACTGGGAGCACTAACTCATCACCCCCGAGAAAACCGTGGCATCCCTGTATCCGTTAATTCCCTCACTCTGCCATTCATTAAAAGCATTACCAAATGCCTGAAGTGCATCAGGCACCCTGCTTAGCGTCAAATGAAACAATCGATTCCCAAATAATGTGTCCACCCAAGGCCAGGTTATCTGGGTAATTGACCGGAGGGCCTGGCATCCCTGTGGATTAGGGAATTTTGTGCGGTGTAACAATTGGATGAGTTCAGCCCTGAGTTGAAATAAGACTTCAGTGTGGCTTCTGGTGAACACAGCAAAGCATCTATCAATTTTGCACACCCCCAGGGCCACTCCCTGGGAGTGCTCTAGGACCCCCGTTTTGATCAGGGCTGCAAGCATGTTATTCTTCAAAGCTAGACAGTGTCCGACCTTTTTACCCCATCATTGCTCTGAGTGTTTGTGTTGCTGGGAAGCCTTAGCGACAAATAAATTCATCAGGTCCCGTGTCCTAACCTTCACCACTCTAGTCTCGTACTCCTTCCCTGGCTTATACCGGAGGCATTCCTGATAAGGGGTCTGTCTGCCTGGAAGGCAAGAAGGCCAGCCCCGGCTCCGCACCACCAGTGTGGGGTTTTCACTTTTATTTATAGGGCGGGTTGTCAGGGACAAGCCGAGTGTTGGATCTTCGAGAATATTACGGAGAAAACATCCCCACACGTTTCAGAAATCTTCTCTCTGAACAAGAGGTTGCCAAGGGGAAATTTACCAACCAGCTGCTTTCTTTATTATGATGAGAGGGAGTAGCGGCCAGGCTCATAGCTGGGCTAGAGCGTTGTCATGCAGCCCTGAGAACAGAGTTTGCAAGAGGCTCCTATGTGTTCAGAGTTCTGGCTCAGCCTAGAAGCACTGTCCTTTCCCACCACCTCTTAACCGTTACCGGGATGGACTCTGGGGCCAAAGCCACTTGTTAGGTGCCTATTCCTCAATTCCTTTAAAAATTATAGTTGGTTCTGGTGAGAGGGTGGATGACGCAGGAGCGGCAGAGGGAATGTGTTGTCCGTTTTGGGGGCGCCTTGGCTAATGATAACGGGATTTCTACTCTCCCCAGTTTACCCGCACTTAGGGGCACGAGGCACAATAGGGGGATCAGGATTAAAGCAGCCTGTCCCCCCCATGGGGCGCCCGGGTGGCTTAGTCGGTTGGGTGTCCGACTTTCGCTCGGGTCATGATCTCGCGGTTCATGTGTTCGAGCCCCGCGTCGGGCTCTGTGCTGACTGCCAGCTCAGAGCCTGGAGCCTGTTTCGGAGTCTGTCACTCCCTCTCTCTCTGACCCTCCCCTGCTCATGCTGTCTCTCTCTCTCCTAGAAATAAATAAAACATTTAAAAAAAAAAAAAAAGAGCCCTGCCCCAGATTCCATGGGCAGGGGTGTGGCCCCTTAGAGAACAGTGCAGAGGGAGGCGCTGCCATTTCTGAACGTGCAAACGCCATGTGGTTTCCAGCCACTTTCAACCAAACATCTGTTTTATTAATATTAAATGAAAGTGCTTTTGGCTGTTAAGAAAACATTACTATAAAATGTGTAAGTATAATGATCACATCCTCAATGCAGCGTACAAGATCGCCTCTGTGGAAAACAAGCACTTGTACGTTTGCTTTTTATCATATGTGAGTATGGTAGGTAATGAGAGCATCAATCTACATGGAAGGATAAAAATAAAATTTATTGCATCTTCCTGACATTAATAGTGTCTCAGAGTGCATCAGGCCCCTTTTCTCGGTGAGATTAATTTGGGTTTCTTTTAAACTTTGCCGTGTTCATCTGATATATTGGTTCAGCAGAGTCTAATTACCAGGGGCTGATGGAGTATATTTGTATTAGTTTGTTGACTGGCAAGGGCAGAAGGACCCAGTAGCAGATTGCTGATTCTCAAGCATCATCCGGCTTCCTGAAGGCAAGGCATGTGGCTGAAGATCTTGCTTGAGTGGAGTGCAAAGGTATTTGGTGTTCCGCAAACGTCTGCTGTACACTGAGGATGCAAGCTTTGGAGGGAATGAGGCAAGTAAATAGGGTATTGCACATCTTCATTAAGACGGGTATTTGCGGATGGAGAAAACTGTCCTCATCCATGTGTGTAACTTCTCCGGGTTGGCAAAGGGTGTAGATCATACGAGATGGTCGATACAGTGTTTTCCCCTACCAGAAACGTCTATTAACCAGCAGATCTGCACATTTACGGTACAAATAGAAACTGATACTGGTAATTATGACTCTCAGGCAAATTTGTTTATCAGAGCCAGATTAAATTATGGTCACAGAGGTTTTAGTGCCAAATGCATTTTATTGTTTTATAATTCTTTGAGATAGGGAGATCCATGGAAGGTATAGATGTGATGCTCCATTAACCAGGATGTCTGATCGAGACAGAAGGTCCCCTCTGCCAGCTCTGCTGGAGAACAGAGTTAACGCAAATGTGCTCATGAAATGTGCAAATGGCAGCCCAGCCAAATGTGGCTTCCCTTGTCATGGCAGCGGTAGGAGATAGGGAGGCCAGGCTGCGGGTGCCCATGAGCCGGACACAGGGCACAGGACGGGGAAGAGCTTGGGGGCAATGGTCCTTGCCGAAGATGACATGCAGAAATGTGTCTGGGTCTCAAGGACTTTATGTGTCTCATCCTTGTCAAAAACCAAACTGTCTGCCAGGTGTGGAACTCTGGGGAGTCCTGATGCCTGCTGACAAATGGGTGGTGTCTACACAGGGCATTCTGTGTTTGGGCCCCATGAGGCTTGGCGGGGAAGGGGCTTGCCCAAACAGAGCATGATCTTGGAACCCAGCTTCCTGCCTTCTGAAGTCAGGCTTGTCTCCGCATGTTGCAGAGTCCTCTCTGCCCTGATCGCAGCTCTGGTCCTCCTCTGGTCCCTAAGCATGGCAAACCCAGTCCTGCCTCAGGACCTTTTGCACAGGTTGCTCTCCCCACCTGGGATGTTTGTCTCCTTGACATTCACGTGCTTGGCTCCTTCAGACCAAGCGTGGATGCCCTCCAAATGGTGAGCTTCTGTGACAACCCATCAGAAGTGGGCATCGGGGGGCGCCTGGGTGGCTTAGTCGGTTAAGCGTCCGACTTTCGCTTAGGTCATGATCTCGCGGTTCGTGTGTTCGAGCCCCGCGTCGGGCTCTGTGCTGACTGCCAGCTCAGAGCCTGGAGCCTGTTTCAGATTCTGTGCTTCCCTCTCTCTCTGACCCTCCCCTGCTCACGCTGTTTCTCTCTCCTAGAAATAAATAAATAAAAAAAAAAAAATAAAAAAAAAAAAGAAGTGGGCATCGGGTCGCTTTCCATGATGTCATCTTGCTGATACCCTGCACACATGCCTCGCACCCAGTATCTTCTCAGTTACTTGTAAGGAGTTTGTCGTCTGTCTCCCTATGAGGGCAGGGGCTGGGGGACTCCTCTCAGCTGTGTCTCCAAGGCATAAAGCACATCGTGGGTGCTCGTCACAGTTTGGTGAAAGGAACGAAGTCATCAATGGTGTGGAGGCAACTGTGGTTTGACCATACATCCAAATCCATCCACCACATACTCCAAATCCAGGAGCGAGGTGTGGGGCTTACCCCTGCCACATGGGTGGATGACATGGATGCGATTCCATGCCCACAATGTGGCTGCTGTTTTAGGCCCAAGGGAGGCCAGGCTCACCGGTGAGGGTCACCCCAAAACCTACCCAAGATATCCCCAGGAAACATCTGCATCAAAAATTAAGGGGCTGTGGTGAAGACGTCCCCAGAGAGGGTTCCAGAATTCTCCCACACAGGCATGGTGGAGTAAAAGGCAGAAGAGCCAAGGTAAGAGCTTAGGGGGATGGGATCAGACATAGCTGGCTGGCGGCCTGGTCTGCCCAATGTGCATGTCACCATGGGAAAGTCCTCTCTGTGGCTTGTCCACATAATGACTGACAGCTGCCTCTCCAGCCCCCTCCCGGGGGTGCAGTAAAGGCTGCATGTGCCAGCAAGTGGAGGTGGACATGTCTATGACAGCACAAACGTTGAGCTGTTTTTAGTGGACAGGAGCCAATAATCAAGACCCCCTTCCTCATGGCAACACTGGTCTAACCAGTCACTAACATTTCTGTTCCAGGTTGGTCCTTGGAGTCCAGAGCCTCCTGTAGTTTAGACCAGCAAGTTATCATTGTCTTGCCTGAATAATAGCAATGGTAATAACCGTGAAGGCAATACTGACAGTTTGCATTGCTGATGAACAGTCCACGAGCTGGATGCTGTGCTAAACACAGCGCGTGCTTCGCTGTGTCCAATCAACATCAACCCCGTGAAGCTCGTACCAGTGATGAAAGGGAAGCTTGAGGAAGTTAAATTACCTGCCCACCCAAGCTCGCTTGGCTGGTAGATGACAGAGCAAGGGATGTGAAGCCTGAAGTCCGCCACCCAAGACTACCTCTGAGCCACCAAGACTCATAGTCCTCACTAGAGGTAATGGAGACCTGGGGGTGACGTCACCTGAGAGATGGTGAAGTGGTTCATGGAAACACTATCACCTGTTGGTGATAGTTGGAAAGGTCCCTGCAGGGCCTTGATCAGTGCTAATGACTCCGCAAAAAAAAAATTTTAAAAAGAGGGAGTGCCTGAGAGAGTTCAAATGCAAACTTCCCATATTCAGGAGAAAGAACATTAAAACTCTGACCTTCATGAAAATAACACTGTGGGGAGGGCCCTTTTTCCCTCATGCCGATTGGACAAGTTGCATCCGAAGCTTCTGGGTCTTCCTTGGCTCAAGATGAAGGTCATGCCCATGAACTTCTTATCTTAAGGTTGAACCCAGCGGCCTTAAGCACTACAGGGCAGACCCAGCAGAAGAGCCAGTTTGGGAGGCCCCCAGGGGCCTCCAGATGGAGCTGGTTCAGATTTGTCTGCATCTTCCTCAGGGCCTGTTTCCTCTTCTGTTTAATGGGAGCAGTGTGTCCACCACAGAGCTGTCTCGGGCAATAGGAATAATCTATGTGACACACCTGACAGTGAATTGGTTCTCAACACACAGTAGCAACTCCGATGATTAGGACTTCATGGATTTTGAACAAGGTGGCGAGTGGAAAAATACTCTCGCAGATGTCTGCCCCTCCCATGGAGGGGCATGCCGGGGACCCTCTCTGTGCCGACAGAAGAGCCCCTGACTGCATCTCTGCTGGTGCCCATTTGCAAGGGGACCAGGAGAGGACCCCACCCTGCCTACTCTCCAGACCAAGGAATGTGCACCCTGTATGAGCCCTTAATGGGCCACTCTTCTCTTGCATGTCCAAGAAAGGCCCATGTAGGGGGTAGTGAGGAGGTGTGAGCAGGCAGGGGAGATGGTTTGCTGGGCTTCTGCAGTGCAGAGTGATCCCCACCCAGGGGCAGAGAGAGGCCCTGGTTGGGCTGTGAGGCGGGAGCTCCTGCTACACACTGAGGAGCTGGGGAAGGTGATGGATGTTGGAGACGCTGAGGGTTCTTGACAAGTGCATCCTGTTGGGGATGTTGGGGATGAAGGACATCTCCTCAAAATTCATGTCCTGGGGCGCCTGTGTGTCTCAGTCGGTTAAGCGTCTGACTTTGGCTCAGGTCATGATCTCACGGTTTGTGGGTTCAAGTCCTATATCGGGTTCTGTGCTCACAGCTCAGAGCCTGGAGCCTGTTTCAGATTCTGTGTCTCCCTCGCTCTCTGCCCTTCCTCCGGCTCATGTTCTGTCTCTCTCTGTCTCAAAAATAAATAAACTATAAAAAGAAAAAAAAAATTCATGTCCTTCCCCGGTCCCCAGAATGTGACCTTATTTGGAAATAGAGTCCTTGCAGATGTAATTAGTTAAGATGAGGTCCCACTGGAGTAGGTGGCCTTTCATCCAATGGGACTGGGGTCCTTATCAATCATAAAAGGGGAAGAGACATAGAGATGCCCAGCGGGAAGACAGCCATGAGATGATGGAGGCAGAGATGGGAGCAGTGCATTGACAAACCAAGGAATGCCGAGGACTGCCAGGAACCAAAAGCTAGTGGAGAAGTGTGGAGCCAAGCTCCTTCTGAGCCCCCGAGGAGGAACCAGGCCTGGTTTTGGTTTTGGACTCCTGGCCTCTAGAACAGTGAGAGGCCAAATTTATGTTGCTCTGAATCATGGTGACTTTCAGAGAGTGGGGAGAGGGTCTGCAGAGGTGGGCCCTTGGGCAGGAGAGGAACGAGGGGCAAGCTTCAGTGAATAGCACCTATGTTTGGTGCATAGATAAGCATCTGGTGCTAAGGAGGCGCACAGGCCAATGGGAATACATTCACAAACAGCCCCCCACATGCGTGGAAAGATGTATAACATTTCAGATCGGTGGGACAATGTGGGATTATCTAATAAGTGGTATTAAGATAACTTGGAATAGCCTGGAAAAAATGAAGCTGGGGTCCCCTACATCTCTGTTTATGTGAAAATGAATTATAGATGGATCAGAGGGTTACATGTATTACTGAAAAAGAAGACCATGGCTTCTGGAATGATGGGATAGGAATTTTTTTCTATTCTGCCTGCTAGGTATAGCTAACATCCTTGGGTGTTATATGGAAAACAAACATAAGAAGTCTCTGAAAGGTGGAGAGAAGACAGATGGGCCAGGGAGCTCAGGACCCAAGGCATAACATGGTAGTGGGTTCCTTGAAGTTTGATGTGTGAGTGTATGTGTGTGTAAGTGTGTATGTGCACTTTATATATCTCAGACTGGGTACCAGAGAAGCCGGTGACCTAGAAATGCCAACAGGTACAGGACAAAAAAAGCCCTAAGAAGAATCTGCTCTCTCTACTCAAAGGCCAAGAAACGGGGCCTAGTAAAGCAGGCAGCTTTAGATAATGACCAACTCCTGCCAAGGATGGCTGAAAACAGAAGCCCTACCCCTGCCAGCACAGGCTGAGCAAGGAGCCCAAACCTTCACCCCTGCCAAGTTGTAATGAGGCACCCCAACCCCCTCCCCCCTCCCCTTTAACAGAGTGGTGGCAGAGAAAGCCCTAATGGAGAGCCACAAATTTTATTCCTGCTTGCGGTAAGGAGACCCCTTCCCTCTGTGGATTTGGTGGAGGCCGTGTGTGGAGCCTGGGGGTAAGCCCCACCCAGTGGGAAGTAATAAGGGCCCCTCCCCCTCCCTGCTGGGGTAGTGTCAGCTGAGACCTAGCGGGGAGCTCTGAGACCTAGAGGGGAGCTTCCACTTTTTTTTTTTTAATGTTTATTTGTTTATTTTCAGAGAGAGAGAGAGAAGGAGGGGCAGAGAGAGGAAGAGAGAGAATCCCAAACAGGATCCACACTGTCGGCACAGAGCCTGACATGGGGCTCGAACCCACAGACTGTGAGATCATGACTTGAGCTGAAACCGAGAGTCAGACGCTTAACTGACTGAGCCCTCCAGACACCCCTGGGAAGCTTCCACTTCTACCACACCTAGCAGCAAGGAGATGGCCTCCCTCTTCCCCTTCCTCTTACACAGGAGGCCTGGTAAAATAGGAGATTTAAATAAGATCCAGGTTCTCAAAATATAATACCAAAAATATCCAGGTTTTGGTAGAAAAACCACTCATCATACCAAAACATGGGAATATCTCAACTTGAATGAGATAAGGCAATTAACAGACACCAACACAGAGGTGGCACAGAGGTCAGAATGATCTGACAGGGATGTTAAAGGAGCCGTCATAAAAATGCTTCCATAGTAAATAACAAACATGCATGAAACAAAAGAGTGTAGAATATCTTAGCAAAGAAACATTAGGTTCCAGCAAAGAGATAGAAGCTGAAAGAAGAACCAAATGGAAATTTTAGAACTGAAAAATGAGAGAACCAAAATAAAAGCTCAATGGGTGGGTTTCACAGCACAATAATGGACAGAGGAAAGAATCCGTAAACATGAAGGTAGAACAATAGAAATTACCCCATCTGAACAATGGAGAGAAAATAGACTAAAAGGCATCAGCACACAAAAAAAGAGAGCCTCAAAGGCCTGTGGGATGACAACAAAAAGTCTGACATTCATTTCACAAGAGTCCCAGAAGCAGAGGAAAGGGAGTGGGGCTAAAATTATTCAGAGAAATAATGTCTGAAAACTCCCCAAGTCTGACAAAAGACACAAACCTACAGGTGCCAGAAGCTGAGTGAACCCCAAACAGGATACACCTAAAGAAACCCATGCTAAGATACACCATGTTCAAATCTTTGTCACCTAAACAGAAAGAAAAATATCTTAAACACAGTGAGAGACAAACAGCACCTTACCTATATGGGAAACATGATTAGAATTACAACAGATTTCTCATCAGAAACTGTGGAGGCCAGGGACGCCTGGGTGGCTCAGTTGGTTAAGCATTCGACTTCCCCTCAGGTCATGATCTTGTGATTTGTGGGTTTGAGCCCTGCATTGGGCTCTGTGCTGACAGCTCAGAGCATGGAGCCCACTTCAGATTCTGTGTCCCCCTCTTTCTGCTCCTCCCTACCCCTCCTCTTTCTCTTCCTCAAATAAATAAACATTAAAAAAGAAAAACTATGGAGGCCAGAAGAAAGCAGCACAATATTTTCCAAAAGCTTAAAGAGAGAAATACCAACCCAGAATTCTATATCAAATAAAACTATCCTTTGGGAATGAAGAACCTCTCAGAGGAAGGAAAACTAAGTGCATTTGTCATGTCACCAGCTCATCTATCCTAAAAAGATGCCTACAGAAAGTTCTCAAACAGAAATAAAAATGATAAAAACAGGAATCTTGAAACACCAGAAAAAATAATAGAAAGAGTAAACATATGGGTAAACACAATAGATTTTCCTTTTATTCTTGAGATTTCTACATTATGTTTGATGGTTAAACAAAACAAACAAAAACTTGCTGGTTAAAACAAAAATTCTAACATATTTGATGAGTACTCCATATATGCAGAGGAAATATTTTTTTCCTTTTTTTTTTACAATAGTTTATTGTCAAGTTGGTTCCCATATAACACCCAGTGCTCATCTCCACAAGTGCCCTCCTCCATATCTATCACCCCCCTTCCGCTCCCCCCACCCCATCTGCCCTCAGTTTGTTCTTGGCATTCAAGAGTCTCTCATGGTTTGCCTCCCTCCCTCTCCCCCACTATTTTTCCCCTTCTTCTCCCCCATGGTCCTTCATTAAGTTCCTCCTAATCCTCCTATACATGCAAACATATGGTATTTGTCCTTCTTGCAGAGGAAATATTTAAGACAATTATATTTTAAATGGGAGAGTGTAACAAGGCGTAAAGGGAAGTAAGGTTTTTATATTTCATTTGAACTGGTTAAATGCCAATATTAGTAGACTATGATCTATTATCGATGTTTCATGAGATACCTAAAGTAACCACTAAAAAAAAATATGCAAAGAGATACATTCCAAAACACTATTTATAAATCAAAATGGAATTCTAAACAATGTTCAAGTAACCCACAGGAAGGCAGAAAAAAGAAAACAAGAAACAGAGAGAAGGCATGGAAAACAAAATAATAAAACGGTAGACTTAAGAAGCCCTGACAGCAATCATTACATTAAATATAAAGAGTCTAAATACACCAATTAAAAGACAGAGATTGACAGAATGAATTTAAAAAGAACAACAGACATGCAGGAAAATAATTTGGTGGTTTCTTAAAAAAAATTAAACATATGTTTATCATATGGCCCAGCAATTGTATCCCAGAGAAGGGAAAACTTATGTCCACAGAAAAGCCCATTTGTTCACAGAAGCTTTATCTGTAATAGCAAAACAAAACAAAACAAACACCCCCCCCAAAAAAAACAAAACAAAAAACTGGAAAAAACCAGAGTGCCCTGCAATAGGTGAATGGTTAAACAGATTATGAAACATACATACCATGGCAGTAAAAAGGAATGAACTCTTTTTTTAAAATTAATTAATTAATTAATTATTTTTTGGAATGAACTCTTGAAACAGGTGACAACTTGGATGATCTCAAGGGCTTCATGATCATTGAAAATAGTCAATCTCAAATGGTCATATGCTGCGTGATTTCACTTATGAAAAAATCACAAGAGCACCTGGATGGCTCAGTCAGTTAAGTGTCCAACTCTTGGTTTCAGCTCAGGTCATGATCCCAGGGTTGTGGGATTGAACCCCTTGTTAGGCTCTGCACTGAATGTGGAACCCTGTTTAAGAGTCTCTCTCTCTCTCCCCCTCTGCTCCTCTTCCCCGCTTGCATGCTTTCTCTCTTTAAAATAAAAAAAAAGAAAAGAAAAGAAAAGAAAAGAAAAAAATCACAGGTATGGAAAACAATTAGTGGGTTCCAAGGGCTAGTGGTGGAGTAGGGGCAGGAGGATTGGTCTGACTGTGCGGGAGATCTCTGTGGAGATAAAATAGTTGCGTGTCTCAATTGTGGTAGTGGCCACACAAACCTACATAAGTGATAAAATGGCACAGAACTACGTACACACGTTGAACCAATGTCAGTTTCCTGGTTTTCAAGTTGTATCATAACCACGAAAGCTGTAACCACTGAGAGAAACTGGATGGGGGTATTATATTAGCAACTTCCTGCAAATCTTTGATTGTTTCAGAATAAAAAGTTGTTTGTTTGTTTTTTTTTTTCAGAATAAAAAGTTAAAAACAATAAAGACAGGGGCGCCTAAGTGTCTGTCTTCGGCTTGGGTCATGATCTTGCAGTTTGTGAGCTCAAGCCCCACGTCAGGCTCTGTGCTGACAGCTGGGAGTCGGGAGCCTGCTTCAGATTCTGTGTCTCCCTCTCTGTCTGCCCCTCCCCCACTCATGCTCTGTCTCTCAATAATAAACAAACATTAAAACAAACAAACAAACCCAAAAAAGACATAAAAATTACAGAAGAGAGCATGAGTGAAATAAAATGCAAAACCCAGACCTTGGAGAGGAAATAATCAATAAATTTAGCTACATAAAAATCTGAGACTTTCGTTTGATAGAGTAGACCATAACGGAGTCAAGAGGGAGATGAAATTCTCAGAGGAACATATTGGCAACATCTGTGGCAGAAAAATAAAGCAGGCATCCCTGCCTTACAGGGTTCATATAAGTCAATAAGAAAAAATAACCCAATAGAAAAAAATGGGCAAAGGATGTGAACGGGCGATTTACTGAAAAGTGAATACAAATGGCCAGCAAATGTGGGAAAGATGCCCAGTCTCATTCTTAATGTAAAACAGACAACAGTGAAATTTGTTGTTCATTTATCAGATTAACAAAAATGGAAAACTGAGACGTCCTAGGGCTGGTGAGGATGAGAAGTAGACTTTTCTACTTTTTTTCTACACTGTTGGTGGGAGTGTGAATCAGTGCCATCATTCCAGAAGACAATTAGGGAATAATTATGAAAATTTAAAAATACTCCCTTCATCCCCACTGCCATGAAGTTATTGTAAAAGTATACTCTCAAGTTTCTCAAGATCCGTGTCCCAAGAAATCAGTTTTTTGCACCAAGAGATCAGCTATATTTATAAAATGGTTCCTGGAGCTGAGGGCACACAAGACCCTCAGTGCGGTGCACACCGTCAGTGCTTACCTGCGATGGTTCATTCTATGTCTCAGCTTGACTGGGACAACTGGGTGCTTAGGTATTTGGTCAAAAATTATTTTGCATGTGTCTGTGGAAGTGTTTTTGGAGAGATTAGAACTTAGATCAGTAGGCTGAATAAAGCAGCTGGCCCTCCTTAATGTGGGTGGGCCTCATCCAATCAGTTGAAGGCCCCAATCTAATCAGTTGACTAGAACAAAAAGCCTGGGTAAGAGCGAGCTCCTTTTGTCTGAACTTCTTTTAGGTGGGAGACATTGATCTTCTCCTGCCTTTGGACTTGGACTGAAATGTACACCATCGGCTCATCTGTATAGAGACAGTCTCACATTTAAAACTTGGTTCCTCCCATCCCCCCTTCCAGGGATGATGGTGATGATGAGTGTCTGGTGCAGTGTATTTTCCTACACATGCAAGTCTCTATTCATCTCAAACATGTCCCAGCACAGGGTATGAACACTCAACAATTCAGAAACCCAACCCTTGGGACCCATAAAGTCTTTCCTCCCCTGCTGCAGTGAGTCACCCGTGGTGTAGACACTGGCCTCGGCCTTAGGGGACACTTCCAGTTAGAGGTAGGCCCAGCTGCGTGTGTCTCATCTCTGGGGAACTCCAGCCTCACAATATGGCCTGGGCAGGATAAGAAAAGAGATGGTCTCACCTCTCTGGTCTCACATTCCTGAGTCAGGGGCCTTTTATGACTAGTGTCAATGTCGCTAAAAGGCAAACGACAGGATGCAGAGACATTTGCAGAGACATTTCTTGCCCCTCTGTCCTCACCTATCAATCTTTATCTAATTAAACAAGATTCTCCGCCTGCACTAAAGGCAGCCACACACGCAGACCCGGTGGTTTGCTCAGTGGGGGGCTTTGTAGCATTTGCTCACACATGTATTTGTGGCGAAACTTCTTACTTTAGAATAGAAATAGGACAGAGAACTTTGACTTGTGAATTTGTATTTTTCTTCTTTTGCACCTATGGCCCAGGAGATGCAAAGAAAGTTCTAGAACACAGCTCAGAAGGACCTCAGGATTCCATCTGCATTCACTGAGCTGTCATCTTTGGAAATAAACCGTGTGAACTCTCAGGGATGCTCTGCCCGTACCACCTTTTAAATTTTTTTTTTTAAATGTTCCATTTATTTCTAGGAGAGAGAGAGACAGCATGAGCAGGGGAGGGCCAGAGAGAGAGGGAGTCACAGACTGAAACAGGTTCCAGGCTCTGAGCTGGCAGTCAGCACAGAGCCCGATGCGGGGCTTGAACCCACGAACCGCGAGATCATGACCTAAGCGAAAGTCGGACGCTTAACCGACGAAGCCACCCAGGCGCCCCACCACCTTTTAAATTTTTTAAGAAATAAATATAAGCTGGGGCACCTGGGTGGCTTCAGTTGGTTAAGCGTCTGACTCCAGGTTTTGGCTCAGGTCATGATCTTGTGGTTTATGAGTTTGAGCATTGTATCAGGCTCTGTACTGGCAGTGCAGAGCCTGCTTGGGATTCTCTCTCTCCCTCTCTCTCTGCTCCACCCCTGCTCTCTCTCTCTCTCAAAATAAATACACTTTAAAAAATACCTTATAAAAACAAATATAAAGTGGATTGGATACTCTGAGTTCCAAACGTTTTTTCTGCTCCTCCCCTCAGCCTGCACCCTTTCTCCCTCTTTTCTATCCAAATCGGCATATAAACCCATTTGTCCTGGATGACTTGGGGACAGGAAGGGTAATGTCTTCTTCTTTTTTTTTTTTTAATATTTTTATTTATTTCCAGGAGAGAGAGAGAGACAGCGTGAGCAGGGGAGGGTCTGAGAGAGAGGGAGACACAGACTCTGAAACAGGCTCCAGGCCCTGAGCTGGCAGTCAGCACAGAGCCCGACGCGGGGCTCGAACCCACAAACCGCGAGATCATGACCTAAGCGAAAGTCGGACGCTTAACCGACTAAGCCACCCAGGCGCCCCAAGGGTAATGTCTTCTGAGCAGATGTTTGCTGACTGTGTCTGAAAATGGGGGAACCAGAAAGTTTCTCCATTGCTGTTGGTGCCCATGCTCCATCAGTCTTGTGATAATGTTCTTGTGTATCAAAAAAATGTGCCAAAGCTGTTTACAATGATATAGATGCTCAGCTATAAATCAGACCGAGCAAGAGAGCTTCGGGTGGCCAGTCCCTGGCCCCCATCCCGTGTACTCAGGACAACCTCTCTATTTCTGCCTGTCATGATCCTAGCGGTGGCTGCTGGCATACTAGACAATCTGCCTTTTCCTCCGCTGCTTTGCTTACCAAGTTTAGGGAGGAACTACCCATCCTGTTATGGTCCATGATAATTTAGTTGATTTATACCATTCTTTTCTCTGCTTTCCTGCCTCTCCCAATGGGTGACGATTCTATTCTTTTTGATTTTGGTGTTGGTTCCCTGAAAGGGGTCTTTGAACCCCAGGCAGGTGTGCCAGTGACCGGGCTCCCTTTGAGGGTGGATGGAAGGTGGGCCCCAGATGCCCCAAGTTCCTGTTGGGGGATGGCAGTTCTGGGACACAGAGTCCCCCTCTCCTGATGGCCCCGTGGTCTGCCTGGGATTGAGTGCTAGGCTTGAGGGGTAGGGCTGGGAAAGGGAGCTGGTGGAGGGGGCACGGGATTTCATAAGCACCCCACTCTTGATTACCCTCTTGCTCCCTGCCTCAGTCAGGCCTGGAGTGTCCCCACACTGGATCCGGTGCCTTGGCTTCCTCCCCTATTTCACCGTGCCACATGACCCCATCCATTTCCTTTCCTTCCAGAAACCCGCTGACGTTTCTTATTCACCGACAGCCCTCCCTCCCTCATGGGTACACTCCTTCTATATTTCTACCCTTTATTCAGTCTGTCTCGTCAACAGGAAAACCACATCAGCCTTTTTAACAGGTCTCGAGGCGCCGCACGGAGGCCTGAGCTTGGCGGCCAGAGCTGCCCTGGGCAGACAATCCACAGAGCCTGCGCGTGATCTTCTGATGATCGGCTGCCTGGGCCTTCTGGGTTCCCTTTATAGATGTTCCAGACAATTCCATCCATCCTCAACTTCGTCATGGCTTTAAAACAATTGCTCAACCCGGGGCAATTTGTGGGGTATCAAGTCATCTTTAAAATGGTAGAGATGAGCGGGCTGTTGGGTCAAATCAACCCATGCATCTCCTGTGATGATTCCTGTGCCCAGGAGCTGATGTATTTCTGCCAGCCTGGTCATTCTGGGGTGACCAATTCCTGGGAAGCTGAGTGAGGGTTTTGAATGATTCCAGAAATCTCTGTGAATGCTTTCTGTGAGCCCCATGGGAACCCCATGCAGTTGTTATCCCGAGGCTGACCCACAGGTGTGGGGGGTGACTGGACTCGCTCAAGGGCTCTAGACTGATCCCCAGTGTTGGGGGTCTACCCTTTGAGCATACCCCCCTTGTCCTTGTCCAAACTTGGGGGGCAGTCACAGACAGCAGATCATATATTGGGGTGTTAATTTGTATGTCCATTTCATCTACCTTTTTTATTCCCTCCTTCAGGTGTTGTTATGGGTTGAATCGTGTCCCGCACCTCCTCCGCCCCATTCATATGTTCTAACCTCTAGGACCTCAGGATGTGACCATTTGGAAATGGGCTCTTTGTAGATGATTGTTAAAAATGGAGGTCCCTAGGATGGACCCTAATCCAACATGACTTGTGTGTCCTTATAAAAAGGCAAAGTCTGGACACAGAGAAACTCCCAGAAGGAAGACGATGGGAGGGGAGGACACAGGGAGAAAACCGCATCTGCAAGTCAAGGAGAGAGGCCTCAGGGGAAGCTGGCCCTGCTGACCCCTCCCCAGATCTGAGGCTTCTAGACTCCAGAACTCAGGGACAATAGATTTTGGCTGTGGGAGCCACCCAGCCTGTGGCTCTTGGTTACGGCAGCCCTAGGAAATGAATGTGGATTCTAGGCAGGGAAATGGATTCTCTGCATTTCCTTGGTTTGAAAATTTTCCAAAGGGCCGTGCAGGAAGCTGCACTACATGCTCTTTGTAAAAGCTGATTATCACAGAGAGTGCTTGGGATGTATTGCAGGGATGCCTCTGCCTCCCAGATGGCCTCTGAGCCCCCATCGGGCTCCACACTCCCAGACACAGAACCACCAGATAAGCTCGGAGGCCAGAGAGCGAGAAGGTGCCAGGGGCCTCCTGAGGGGGCAGAGAGGTGCCAGGTGGAACTGGCCATTCAGGACTGGCTGTAGTCTTTGTGGGATCTGAAAGCCAGGATTTGGAAATAAGGCTGTTTATATAGCTCCTGACCACTTCCTCCCAGCTTTCCTGAATCACCTGGTGAAGTCCTGTGAAAGGGCGAGCCTTCCTCTGTGCACAGAAGGAAATCAGGGTTTTCATCTGCACATGCATTGTTCTGGGGGGAGCATTTACCCCCAGGGACCAGCAGGGGGCGGCATCCGAGGGGAGCAGTGTAGATTTGGGAGAGGTCCTGGCCAGGCTCCCCTCACCCCTGTGCTGCCCACCCGTCAGCTCCCTAGCCCCCATAGTAACTAGAAATGGACCCAAGAGACTCCTGCCCCAAATGCCCTTGGGTCCTTCACTTGGGGCTGGCACGGAAGGACCCATGTCTGTGCAGGGACCTGAACAGAGAAACCAGGGTAGGGGTGTACAGGCCACTTCATCCATCCACATCTGAGGACCATTTTGCAAAACACACAGTGTGGGCCTCTCATGGGGCAAATATTGCCACCCAGTAGCAGTCGCTTGGTTGCAGGTTCAATCGGGGCTCTCCGGCACGGCCTGGGAGGCCCCTCCCTGTGCACCCAAGCACCAGCAGGCCCACAGCAAGGAGCAGTTCTCCGCTGCATTAGTAGTTTCTTCTTTCTTTCTTTTCCTTTCTCTGGATGGGATTACAGCTGCTGCTGCCAGCCGGCCCCAGATCTCGTGCCAGGTGCTGCAGACTCCGAGGCTAATTGGGGCAGAGCCTTATTGGGTTGCAAGCTGCCCGGACGTTGTCCTGGACAAGGGCACACACTCCAAGATTAAATTCTTGGAGACCAAGCCTGTCTTTCCTGGTAATGTTCAAGCTTCTGTCTACACTGGCGCCCTCTGTTTGGATCATTAGGGCTCTGCTGCTGAGTCCGCGGTGGAGGTGAGAAGGACACGAACAAGGAGGTGACGCAGGGCAGGCCTGACACACCCAACTCAGGGGCTGCCCTTCAAGCCCTGACCACCTCCTGGGGAAAGACTGCAGGCTTGGGGTGAGCAAGTCTTCGGTTTGAATTCTTCTCGTCCTACCGGCTTGGTGGACTTGGTTGGTGTGTCACTTTACCTGCCAAGCCTTAGGGGCCCCTCCTTGGAGATGAAGCACCGGGCTGCGGTGCAGATGCAGTGCACAGAGGCAAGGAAGGCCAATGTCCTCTCATGTTGGACACATGTTGGAAAGTCAGTGCACAGGCCCTGTGGCTGGAGGGTGTCTGGGGGTGTTTCCAGTGTGTGATGGCAACTGAGGGAAACCACTAAAGAATTTGAGCTTTCACTCTGAATGAGACGACTGCAGGGTTTTGTTAAAAGGTATGACATTATCTGCTGTAGGGGGAAGCAAGGACATAGCAGGTTGACCAGTTAGTAGAGATGATGGTGGCCTGGACCAGGGTGGTTACAGTGGAGTGGTGAGAAGTGATAGTTTCCAGATGTATTTTAAAGAGTATTTCCAGATTGGGGGCGCCTGGGTGGCTTAGTCGGTTGAGCGTCCAACTTTCGCTTAGGTCATGATCTGGCGGTTCATGGGTTTGAGCCCCACGTCGGGCTCTGTGCTGACTGCCAGCTCAGAGCCTGGAGCCTGTTTCAGTCTGTGACTCCCTCTCTCTCTGACCCTCCCCTGCTCACACAGTCTCTCTCTCTCTCTCTCCTAGAAATAAATAAAACATTAAAAAAAAAAAAAGAGTATTTCCAGATTGGATGTGGGTGTGAGGGAAGGGAGGAGTCAAAGATGACTGAGGGCCTTGACTGCCATCAACAAGTATGGGTAAGACCATGTGAGGAGGGGTTTAGGATGGAAGGTCAGGGTCAGAGCTTTGGAAAGGTTGAGTTTAGATGTCCACTGGACAATTCCCAGCAGGCTGCTGGGTAGGAGTCTGGACTTTGGGGGCAAGATCCAGACTGGGGATGTACTGCTGGGAGTCGTCTGTCTATGGATGAGATTTAGAGCCAGGAGACTGAGTGAGGTTAAGAGAGTGAGGGCATATGATGAGAAGGGGGCTGAGGTCTGAGCCCTGGGGCGCTCCAAAGCCAAAGAAGTCAAAGAGAAGAGAAGAAACGAGCCCCTGGGGCACAGAAGCTGCCAGTGAGGGTTGGCACTGTGTGTAAAACAGGGGTCATTGTTGACCTTGACAACGGTGATGGGCTGGTGCCCTCCCCAAATGCATACACTGAAACCTTAATACCCTGGGATCTTGGGAAGTGACTGTATTTGGGGGTCTCTAAAGGGGTGATTATGCTAGAATGAGGGGTGGGCCCTAATCCAGTAGCACTGGTGTCCTTGTAGGGAAAGGTGATTAGGACACAGATATTCATGGAGGGAGGGGCACATGAGGACACAGAGAGGAGACTGCTGTCTACACCCCAAGGAAGAAAGGCCTCAGAAGAAGCCAGCTCTGCTACACCTTGCTCTCGGACTCAGCCTCAAGAACTGCGAGAAATGAATGTCTGTTGGTCAAACTCCCATCCGTGGTACTTTGTCAGCCCCNAAGGACTGTAGCTTTCAGAGGAAGTGAGATCAAGGACTTTTTTTTTTTCTTTAAAGACATTTCTTTTATGATTTAGGTGGGAGGCATAACAGCTTGTTTTTATGCTGCTGGGAGTGGTCCGGCAGTCGTCACAAAAGCGTCACAAAAGCGAGGACGTCGCAGGACAGTCGTTGAGGGAGTCACTGGCTGCGAGGCTGGCGGAAGGGGCGGGGTCTGTGCCCAGGGGGAGGTGGGGCGCAGAGAGGCCGCCTGGCAGGTTGTGGGTGCAGCTCGTCAGGCAAGCTGGGTGAGAGAGGGGCCTGTCCAACTCCCCCCTTCCCTTGTCTCTGCCCTTCCTTGTCTCTGTGCTGCGTCAGCTCTGCCAGTTGTAGAAAACTGGTAATGATGCGATTGATTCTTGTCCAGCGAAAAGCAAACCAAGCGTGTCTACCGGAGGGCAAAGTATTGCCGCCGCCAGTTTGCATCTGTCTGCAAATCTGCATCTGCCTTCCTTGTGCGATTCTTTCAATTCCCCTTAAACCACTGGTCTCATCTTGCTGATTCCCTCATTAATTGATGAGTTCGGTAAGATCTTTGACCCACGTTTATTTTTTATTTGTATGAGAGTCAGTATTTTACCTTAAAAATCCTTCCACATGAGACTGATAAGGTATCTTTGCATGTTCTCTTCTGATGGGTTTGATTTTTCCCATGATACCAGAGCTCTGAAGCGGATCCCGCTCTAAAACCCTTATCTGGGAAGTGCCGGGCGACAGGAGGGGGAGACGGGCCACCTGGAGGGACCCTGTAGGCGTGCAGGCCAGGCAATGGCCTAGCCTTTCCAAGGGCGACAGCTCCCTGGGCCTGTGTGGGCTGCAGGGAGCCTCAGACCTCTGGCTGCAGGCCTGCTTGGCAACACCGTCGCTTTTCACCTGGAACCCCCCCTGGAGTTTGTTCCCCCTTGACCCCCACCAGCCCTGAAATGGCCAAGTTGATTTATTTGTGTGACGGCAGCTCTGATGGAGGGGGGCTCCTGTGACCCCAAGGGAACGATGCCTCTCATCGGAAGGTCTGGCCTGAGGAGAAAGGGCAGGGGAGGGGGCTGCTTCAGGACAGAGGAGCACTGAGGTCGGCCCCCAGCCCACCTCCCCTCCAGGACTCCCTCTGAGACCCACATCTGACTCAAGTCTGGGAGGAGAGTGATTTGCTGAGCGGGAAGCCTGCTTGGCAAGGGCAGGATTCTGACACCACTACCCGGGCTCCTCCTGGAGGCTGGGGCCCCCTCGGCCCCTCTCAGTGGGCAACCCACTCTGCCAACTATCCGGTTGTGCAAAGTTCATGAATTTTGGTCTTGAGGCTCTGGGTTCTAGGTGCAAGTCCGAGTTCCTTCCTCCCCAGATGGACGGCCTTGGTGAAGTGACTCCATCTCTAAGCGTCTATTTTCTCTGCTCTGAAAGGGCCAAGCTCCCTCCTACACGGGCCCTGCCCCCAGCCTGTGATAGGCCCCTTCTCCAGGTGAGGCCCCAGAGGCTCTGGCCCTGCTGTGTTCCCTGCCAGGGGACAGGCAGCTAAACGCTCATTGCGGGGCCACCTTAGCAGAGGACCGGGCACTGGCTCTTCCCCTTGGAGCCTGGGGCCGAACTCTGCCCCCCTCCTCGACTTCCTCTGGGGACACTTCTGTCACATATAAAAATGCTGCAGTGTTCTAGAATCTGAGTATACTTGGCCTTGTACATGTTCCTCAGAAATATCACCATCACTTCTGGGTAAATATATACTTCTACATATATTTATATGTATTTATTTATTTATTTATATTTATGGTCTCTTTTTCCATCCCCCAAAACTCTATTCAGTCTTTCAGGTTTAGACTAAATGCTGCCTCCCCCAGGCAGTCTTACTAGGTTGCTCACAGATTTAATTGATTACTCTTTCCTCTGCAGCTCAAACCCTGTTCCCCTCCTGGCTGCATTTAGATGTTTAGATTGTTTCCTCTCTTAGGCTTATTTATTCATTCAGTCATGTTTCATTCATTCATTCATTTGGCTGAGGTTTACTGAGCACCTTCCATGCACAGTGCACAGGCCCTGTCCTCGGCCTGGTGCCCAGGTATAAACCCATCAAGTCTCTGCCTTCAGGTGCCAGTATCCTCGGCAGGTTTCCGTTGCCGGCACTGAGTGCCTGCCTGCCAGGTTACAGGTGTTCAGTAAATAAAGAGAGCCTGTGAGCCCATTTGCCCAAACCTCCTGCACTTAGCATACCCTGTTTGTTTCGATTTTAACTGCGCCTCTGCTAACGCACCCTTTAGTTAACATTCTTGGGCCCCTTGCACATCCTTCCGCCCTCTGTGGGAGACCTACGGCTGTGTGACGGTTTACAAGTTATCGCACTGTTAAGAGTCTCCCTGCTGCTCCGGCCTGGGTCCTACACTGGCCTTGATCCCTGGGCAAGGCCCTGGCCCTCCCTTCCCAGCCCCACCGTCCTCCTCTGTGACCTCAGAGGAGATGAGGGCAGTGGGCTTCCTGGAGCCTGTCCCAAGGGGTGTGGCTGCCATTGCCACCGCCAAAGTCCCACCCCTCTCCCTGGTTTCGGGCTCCCCTCTCCGGAGCCAGCTGTGCCCTGCAGAAGCAGCGTGTGCCAGACAGGGTTAAACCAGGCAGCAGCACCCCTGCTCTGCCCTCTGGGTGACGCTGTGTCCCCCAGGGGGCCGATGCCCTGCCGCGAGCCCCCCCTCGGGAGAAGAGTGGGGCAGGCTGTAGACAAAGGTGCCCGGGGTGGCGAGCAGACCACACGTGTCACACCTTCCTGTCCCCACTATTCAGGATGATGCCAGACGCAGGTCGGGCACTGGGTTGTGGCCCCTGGGGTCCATCCCCTCAGCTGCCCCTACCAGGCCTGGGGCTCCCCCCGGGCAGTCATCTCCCCACTGCAGCATCCGGTAGACAGATCTGGGCAGCAGTTAAGGGGCGTGCAGGGGGCCCCGCTGGACTTGCCATTCATGTTCTGTGGGTTTTGCATCTGGAATGGAGGGAAGAGGCGCTCTCTAACCCACACCGGGCTCGCTCAGGACAGACAGCTGACTAGTTTCTGCTGCTCAGAGGCCTGGCCTCTCCGACTCCTCCTCCAGACTTGCGGGNTCAGCACAGAGCCCGACGTGGGGCTCGAACCCACGATCCGTGAGATCCTGACCTGAGCCCCCAGGCGCCCCATTCAGAGCATCTTCAAGTGGTCTCAGGAGAGATGCCTGCTCTGGGTCAGCTGGCCACCATGGCCGAGCTTACTCTCATCCTTCCGGGGTCTTTCGCAGGATGGACATAGGAAGCCTTCCCAAGATACTTGCTGCCCCCCGAACTTCCATTCTCACTGTGCTGCCAGCGTGTCATGCCTGCCGTCACCATTTAGTGAGAGTCCACTCTGTGGCAGGCCCTGAACATGAGCAGGTACCAAATGCCTGTTGAAGAGGGAGCAGACTGAGGTTTTCAGTGGGGAGGGAGGCCACGGCTCACTTGAGGTCACAAAGGAGAGATGGGTGGGGCACCTGGGTGGCTCAGTCGGATAAGCATCCAACTTTGGCTCAGGTCATGATCTCACAGTTTGTGAGTTCGAGCCTGGCATTAGGCACTGTGCTGACAGCTCAGAGCCTGGAGCCTGCTTCGAACTCTGTGTCTCCCTCTCTCTCTCTCTGTCCCTCCCCCACTCATGCTGTCTCTCTCTCTCTCAAAAATAAACATTAAAAAAATTGTTTAAAGAAACCTCCCCAAAACAAAGGAGAGATCAGCCTCAGTTCTGACCCAGGGCACGGCAGCGGCGCTCTCTCTTCCTCACCACGTGCAGGGGCCCTTTCACCACGGGCTCCAAGGGTGCGTGAGGCCACGGGTGTGAGGAAAAGTGTGGGGACAGGGACTGTCAGACAGCGCTGTCTGGTTCCCCCCTTCTCCCCGCCCCTGCCTTCTCTGAGGCCAGGGGAAGATCATCGGAGGCTCCAGGATGCGCTGCACTTACAGGCAAAGCAGCCTGTGCTTGTGTCCTGGGGCTGCCCTGGCAGAATTGAACAAACCAGGGGCTTGAAACAACAAAAATGTATTGTCACATAGCTCTGGAGGCCAGGAGCCCAGAAATCCACGCTCCCCCCAACTCCCCAGGCTCTAGGGGAGGGTCTATCCTCCCTCTTCCAGCCATGGTGGCTCCTGGCAGTCCTGGGTGTCCCTTCACTCATGGACACATCACTGCAGTCTTTCCTTTTACAGCTTCTTCTTTGCGTGTCTGTGTCTCTCTTCTTTTAAAGACACTATCATGTTGGGTTCAGGGCCCACGCTAATTCAGTAAGGTCTTAATTATATCCGAAAAGACCCTGTTTTCAACTGAGGCCACATTCTGAGGTTTTGGGTGGACATGAGCTTGCAGGGCATCTCTCAGCCACCACACGGCCCTTCTGAGCAGGAATCCAGCATCACCCACACTTCCAGGGCTCGGCCAGGAGTGCGCAGGGAGGACCAGCTGGTTGTGTCCCTCTCATCACAGCCACCTGCCTGATCTGCGGTTGTGACCCCATGTCAACCCTGCCCAGGGCACCTGACACGCCAGAGGCCCTGGGGTCTGGCCAAGGTCAACCTCAGAGTCCTGCTCAGGTCTCTGGTTCTAGACCCCCTTCTCCCTCATAAATTGATAAGCTTCTTCTGAAGCACGTGCTGTCATCTGGGTCCTCAGGCTTCCCTGCATCTGGACGAGCAAGCCTGCAGGGCCCGGGGGCCAGCGTGGCGTTTCATAAGCAGAGTGTGACATTCGTAGGCAGCTCTGCAGCCTCTGGGGCGGCGGCTCTGTTTTCTGACATATAAATTACCATGCTGTTGCAAATATGAGTTGTAAACACAAGTAAGCCCCGGATCACAAATCCATTTTTATTAAAAAATACAACTCTCAGTGCTGGGAGCCCATTTTTCACCCAATGAGGCATATGACCAAAACATCCAAGGGAGAAAAGTAAAAGGCAACGCTTTGCTTCGCCAATCAGGTAGGACCCTGAACGCACGGGTGAAAGTCAAAACGGCCATTCAAGTATTTTATGTTAATTAAACTCTGGCCACAGCTCAGCTCGGAGAGAAATAAGTGAAACACTGGTTCCTCATCAAGCTCTTCAGAGTCTTGTCCTGCAGGAAAGAAGTGGGGCCGGCTGGGCCTTGTCTGTCTATGCTAATCGCTGTGAGCATCTCTGCCCTCTGGCAGCCAGATGGGACCCAGGCTCACTGCGGAAGTCTCTTATATAAACACAGAGTCAGTTCCTACGAGCTTCTGATAAAGGTTGCTGTGTCTGGGCTTAGGGCAGCCGGGGAGCCGGGAGGCCTGGGCTCGAAGTGCACACTGGGGCTTGGGAAACATTGGCAAAGAACCTGGTGGGGACTCTGCGCTGTGCTTCCCAGCTCAGTGCCCTCCTCAGTGCCGTGGGAACGACGCCAGCAGCTACCTCCAAGGCTGCGTGGAGATTGAGTGCCTTCTTCCGCGAACGCCCGCCACAGTCACCCACACTTGTTTGCTGATTGCTGGAACAAGTTTGCAGTATCAGCAGGAGGGGGCGGGCCTTTGGTCCCCTTTGGCGAGCAGGGTGCCTTCCTCCCTCACCAGCTCCCGGAGGTGTTTCTCCAGTATGATCCCAGAAGGCCCAGTCTGCTCTTGGCATTCAGTCCTCAGAGCAGAACCACCATGATTACAATCCTTACTTTTTGTCTGCTCTTTACAGTAAACAACCAATTCACACCCCGAGAACTTACAGATTGGTAGGATATAAATACATCAATTTGTTTTAAGCCGTTGGAGAGCAAAATGACATTTTTAGCACTCAGAAGGGCTGAATCATGGTCTGGAGGTATGCAGTTGGATCAATTCCTCTGAGGGGTCAAGTGTAATTTTAGAGTAGAATTAGTATGATTCATGATGGAGCTGCTATACTTACCAAAACAAAAAAAAAAAAAAAAAAAAAAAAAAAAAAAAATTCATTTCCAAGCAAGGATTATGGTTCTTTTTACTTAAGCATTTTCTAAAAAGTTTAAGATGTGCTTTTGAAGGGGGGGCGTTTATGACTCGTGAAGAGTCTGAAATTGCCTCTTCCCACTGAGCACATCTTTGTGACAAATGTCATGGTCATGTATCCAGATGAACTCCATGGCCCAGGTGGGGCTAAGGTGCCCTGCCCATTTCATATAACAGATTCAATACCCTCCAGGTTCCAAAAAGTTCCTTTTATTATCCTGCTGTTTCATAAAGGAACGGATTGGAAAAAGTCCAGTCGGGACAAATGGACTTCACAGGAAGAACTGAAGGAGGCCCCCCACCCCCGAATATCTGAGGAATTTGAAAGCTATATGCACCATGTACACTATTACGAAAGATGACAAGAATTCAAAAGTTGATCATCTTGGTCTCCTCCTCTGTCTGATGAGAATCATGGTGATCTGGATGCCTCTCTGATAGAAGTCTCAGGGGTAAACTGAGGAGAAGACGCGTGGGTGCCTGCCTTCACTGAGACTTCTTCTGGCCTCTCTTCCTGATGTCCTCTGCAGGCCTGTGTCTCCCAGGCCAGCTCCTGGGGCCTCTGTGGGGTGAGTCCTTAACCCCGAGATCACACGCCCAGATGCAGCCACCTCCAGGTAATGGGTTAGCCAGCAGCCCATTATTTCTGGATGATCTTCAAAATATTCTGCTCAGATTTATTTCAAGTGTGGATTTAGTTTCTGTCCTGCGGTGTTGCCAGTTGGTAAGGATGTGTTCTGCCAAGGTAATTTGTTCTACTGTGGCCCAGGTGAGATGGAGCAAGGAAAGACATGAAATCTTCAATTTCGGAAAGGAAAGAGCATAAATTCTGAAGTGTAGCACCCGCCGGCGTGGGAAGGTCCCAGGGGAAGGCTGTGAAAGAATTCTATAAAGTTTTAATAGCTCAAGACCCAAGGTAGCAGAATTAAATGCAAGCTTGGGGACCAACTCTTTTCTTGATCGTATAAAAGGTAGGGGAAATCTCTATCAACTCGGGCAGTGCCTCGGGTGTTTGGGCGGAATGCAGAAACATCAGAATTTTGGAGCACGTGCAAGTTTTTCCGGTCTCATGAGGAGAGGTGGGGCCGCCTGCTGGACATGCAGAACAGTACAGTTAGCCCGACGCTGCAGGACACAGGTGTCTTCATCGCTCATGAGATGAGGTAACTCTGTAACGCACTGAATACCGTGAGTCGTTTCAGAGGATGATCAAATTCAAGGGTGTTGTTGTGGAAATCCCCAAATTTGTAGCCAGTTGCTCAGAAGTGTGGGTGGCCTGGTGGTCCCTAAAGTGTGGCTAGCATCTGAAATTAGGGCAGCTTTGGGGAGCCCTAGACTTACGGGGTTTGTGCTAACTCCAGGGGGCACAGAATTCTGGGGTAATCCGAATTGAACTGTAGTACAGGATTGCAGTACACCCAGTTGGTTTTCCCTTTTCATCCAACAGGGAAAATATTCCCACACATTTTCCTAAAAGGAATCAGAGGAGTTCCCAGATCCTTCTCTGCTTCGGGAGGCTGGTGTGGCCAAAGGCTTCTCTTTTGTACAACTAGTCTCCACGTTGGGGACAAGCAGGATTTAGCATGAAACCTTGGCCTGAAAAAGCTCCTTCTTATGTCATCAACTCGAGGTGCCCCAAAGCCACCAAACCATCTGTTCAGAAACCAAAGGCATAAATGAAGACAAAGACTGTAGATCCAGGTTCATGTGCCAAAATCACATTCCCAGAGGGCGGAGGAGCCCTGAGCAAGTGCATGTCCTGGGGACTCCATTGTGACTCGGGGTGCCGTGTGGACATTGCCTGAGGGAAGTAAAGTCGCCCCTCTTTCCTTGCATCGAAGCCTTCCTGCAGCCCCACTGTTGGGAGGAGTTCTTGGCAGTGATCTATTTGTAGAGTCGCTATTTAACCGGGTGACTTGCCTTGGCAGCCGCTGAGATCTCGGATCTAACAGATTTGAAACTTAATCCCTGCAGCGCCAACAAAGCCCTGCTCTTTTTACGTGGCTAAAAACGTACGGCATCCAGACATGGCTCAGTTGTGCTGTCTCCGTGGCATTTAAAACACCTCTGCCCACGTGGGGCATCCACACGAGCCAGGTTTCCTAGTAGGAGTATGATCTTCAAAAACATAAAATAAAATAAAATAAGGCAAAGGGAAAAGGCTCCGGACTGGCTCTGGCAACAACACGCTTAGCTCTCTCTCCATGCCTTTCGTCAGTATGGCCCAGAGTTAGGGGGAGAGGAAGCCGAGAGAGTGAGGTTGTGCAAATGGACTGAAAGAGCTGCATGCACGTTTCTGGGGTGTTCTGTGCCCCCAGGGCTTGACACATTCCAAAAGGGAAATGCATGGTGTAAGGAATAGATCCAAAGCCCTTTGAACATCTTCATCTCACTCTGTTTACACTGTTGGCTGGAGTAAAGCCAACATCCACATGCCTGGCTCCTGCTTCCGGCTTCCTCTTCTCTTTGTTTATTTTCTTCATGATGTATCACAACATCTGCTTCACTGATTATCATCTGAGAACGGAGCCCTGGGGAGGCAGGATCTGGTCCATCTTTTCTCTGTCGCCGCTCTGGACTCAGCACACTGCCCACACAGTAGGAGCTTAATAAATGCTCAGAAGGAAGCCTCCTAGCTGGCCCCCCTGCTTCTGGCCTCACCCGTTTCACCTGCCTAAGCCCACCACCTGAATCGCTGCTCAAGTAACAGGTGATGGGGGAGGGCATTTATTTCCGGCCCCACATCCAGCCGGGCCTGCGGGAAGCCCCCACCCTGGTGGTACAGGATGACTCCCTCATCCCTGATCCCTAACCTGGCCGGTCCTCTTGTACTCTCCTTGGCCTGGGTCTTTGAGGCATCCTCAGCCCAGGCCCCAGGGTACCTTGCACAAAAAGGGGCTCGGTGACTCTTGAACAAAAATGTCAGACACCCCATGTCACCAAGCTGGGTGTCACAGCAAGCAAGTCTTCTCTTTTAAAAACGTACTGTGTCTATAATGTGCCACCTTAAGTGCTTTTTGTCAGTACTTGAATGGAGCTGCAGCCACTTGGAAAAAAAAATTTTTCATCTAGGGGGAAAAACAGCCCAATATTAGGGAACGCAGCCATTTGCACATCCATATCCTCTTACCACAAACGGCTTAAGTGCCCAGGCAGGCCGCTGATCCCCTTCTAGATGGTTCTGTGCTAGAGCCAAATGAAATTCCAGGCGGCAGGGGACAGCTCTCTGTGGCTTCCTGGAAGTGTGGTCATTGATGAGACTTGATATTAGCGGCTTTTGCAAACAGCCAGGAACCTGGTAATTGCTCCTCAGAGCTGGTGCCCAGAGGCTGGGTGGGCAGGCGTATGGAGGAATGGACGGGTACCCAGGGAAGGAAAGCATGGGTGTTGGGAAGGGTGGCCGTGCAATCAATGAGAGGAAAGAGCCAGACTTTGTGAGTCTGACGGCCATTCAGAGAAGTATTCTGAAACTTGTCTGCTATTCTTTCCTTGGGTTTCTGTTTTTGGGGGTGGGGGTGGGAGGGCAAATAAACTTTATGCTATTGAAAAGCTCTGCTGTAATTACACCCAGAAGATGGGGTTGAATCCTGAAAGGCCCTCGCCAATGGAGCCTCCTTCCTTACTCATGAACTTGTAAGGAAGAGAGCAGTTTCTCCCCCCAACAAGGGTGTCTGCATCCAGTAACTGGTCACCTGTAGCCTGTGTTCACCTGGCCGGGTTTTCCTGGGTCTCACTGACCAAAGCAGCAATTAACTCTTTATTGCAGCCATCTGCACCCATTTGGTACAAAACATGACTTTTAATCAAATTAACAAGAAGAGTAATGATGACTGATGAATGCTAATATTGGTGCAGCACGTCCAAAGGAGCAATGTGGTCAGGAAGGCTCAGGGAAGGGTAGATGACAGGGGTGGGATTGGGTGCTCCTGAAGTTAACCCCCCTTAGTTGTGCTGTAGTCTTCCTCGGCTCTCCCACCCAAATAAGCAGAGAAGGACGGTGAGCATTTTCTTGTCCAAAGCTTGTGGAGGCCCCGACTGTCAGCCACTGCAGTTTTCAGATCAACCGTGACATACTGCTCCCCGAGAGCAGCAGGGCCCCCTGACTGACTTTTCTTTATGGAGGGTCCTGTTTGTGCTGCCCAGGCCCCAACACTGGAAGTCTGGGGGGTCCGGTAAGATTAGCTGGAGATTACCTAGGGTTGCTGTAGCTCCCACTGTCTGTAACCTTCCAGGAAGTGTGCAAAGCTGGCCTCTGACTTGGACGCAGACAGAAACCATGTTCCACTCTTTTATTTTTTTCCCAAGAAACAGAGTCACCTCTTCTTCGGAACATGACGAATGTTTCAAACAGGAGCCCCCAGTGGTGTCTCCCCAGCATTCTTCTTCCCCGCAGTACCTGGGTCCTCTCGGTGCTTTCTGGCTGCTCAGAATCCCCACTGGGGAGTGCAGACTTCTTCCCCCAGGAGCCATTTCCTTTACACACAGTGGCATGCCGAGCCTCATACCTCTTGGTGGGAGAACTCGGGCTCTCCCATCAGCTAATCTGAAGGACCAGTTCCTAAGTTACTAAAGACCGACAAGAACAGTGATGCGGTGCCATGACATCCCTAGATGATACATTTGAACAGGATTTTGACAAAGGACGAGAGTCGAAACGGGGGAACCAGTGGGCACTGGGGGAGATGTCTGGTATAGCAACCTAGCAACAGTTCACAGAGCATCAGCTGTCAAGAGGCCTGACTGCAGAGAGAGGAAGAGTGTGTCATTTATTTATCAAAGAAAAATTTTTTTAACGTTTATTCATTTTGGAGAGACAAAGTGTGAGCAGGGGAGGGGCAGAGAGAGAGAGAGACGGGGAGACACAGAATCTGAAGCAGGCTCCAGCCTCCGAGCTGTCAGCACAGAGCTCGACGCGGGGCTCACACTCATGAATGGTGAGATCATGACCTCAGCTGAAGCTGGACGCTTAACAAATGAACCCACCCAGGCGCCCCAGAGCGTGTCATTTATTGAGCCTCTGCTGGGCTGTCAGACCTCTCTTTGTCTCAATTTGCTTTTTTTTCTTCTTCAATTTGCTTTTTGCAATTCTCTGCATGCAACCTGTCTCTGGAGGTAAGCATCAAATTTCTTGTATACTCAGTGATTCCTCTCTGCCAGGGCTGCTGAGGGAGGGCAAGGGAGGACAGGTGCCCGCCCGGCCATGTGGGACAGTACTTAAGCTAAGCAGAACTCCTGCTCTGGGGGTGCAGTGGACCCTTTCTGTCTGTTCAGAGCCCCTGCCCACTCCCCGGGATGACCAGATCACTCTGATGGGGTCATTCTGGTAGGAGCTGCCAACCATAGCACCTTAGTTCAGGGACTGGCCCCAGGGGAGGGCACATGACGTGAGCCAGGTCTTTCAGAGTGCTTCCCTGGGATTTTAAAATTTGTATTCCCGCGGCGCCTGGGTGGCTCAGTCGGTTAAGCATCCGACTTCGGCTCAGGTCATGATCTCATGGTCCGTGGGTTCCAGGCCCACATCAGGCTCTGGAGCCTGCTTCGGATTCTGTATCTCCCTCTCTCTCTGTTCCTCCCCCATTCATGCTCTGTTTCTGTCTCTCAAAAATAAATAAAAGTTAAAAAATTAAAAAAAAAATTGTATTCCTTCCTCTGGGGCTGCCAAGCTGTGAGGAGGTGAGTTCAGAGCTGCCGTGGCTGAGTGTCTTTATTTCATAAGGGGAAAGCCCATCCACAGTGGGAGAGAAAGGAGTTGATGTGTGGAGGGAAACAGAAGCAAGAGATGGCGGGCCAGCGTGGGGAGGGGGGCAGGTCTGTTCAAAGCCCCCAGAGCCAGCTCAAGGGCTGGGGTATGGAGAGCAAGGGGGAGAACCAGAAGACGCATGTGGCAGAAGAGGAGATGTGGTGGGGGGTATTGAAAAGAAATGGGTGGGCAGCGGCGGGGAATGACAACAGAAAATCACCGTGACCTTGACGGACAGCTGAGACCCCTGTCTACAGGCCAGACCAGTGCCCACTGATCACCAGCTGCCTGGAGGGATGCTGTATTCTAGTTTTCCCAAGGTGCCATTCACAGCGGCCTTGGGAGTCTCTCTCTCAGAACTGTTTAAGGAGGGCCAGCCTCTGCCCTGCGTGTGTGTGAGATACAGGGCAGGGGAGAGAAATGCAGATGTGTCCTCACAGTGTCTGGTCAGGATGCAGGCAAGTCAGTGTGCAGTTACTGTGCCTGTGAGGAGGGTCACGGGAGCACCTCAGGGGCCAAGAAAGCCCAGAAGAGGGAAATGCCTGGGTGGGCTTCCCAGAGGAGGCCGCAAGGATAGCAGAGCCTAGTGGATCATGGCCATCGAGCCCCTCTGAGTCTGCAATGTTCATGCTTTAACCAGGTGGAGACTTTCATATTGCTCAGTTTTCTTTAACATCTCTTTTATTTGACCACCACTTCAGGAAAGGAAGGCAAATATTACAATTAGCATTTTATAATGAAATCCCGGAGTAATCGACTCTTGAAGTGGCCTAAGGCAAGGGAAGAAAATATCACTTACTGAGCACCTTCTATGTGCAACAACCACCGTTACTCTCCCGGGCCCTGAGAGGCTGATGAACTAGCCCTTTTACTGAGACAGACACTGAGGCTCCAGGTGACACAGGTGCAGAGCTCCCACCTCTGCGGGAAGCCAATTTCCAGGATGCAGTGAGGCTGTTAGGACTGCTAGAAAAAGAAAACTCTTCTCCCATCAGCTCTACCACCAAAGGGGATTGACTGGCTCACAGAATGGGAAGATTCCACGATTAAGATGGATTTCAGGATTGGTTTGATTCAGCAGCTCAATAAAGCTATCGAGCTCCCTGTTTTCTTTCAGGCTCTGCCTTCCAGGATGGCAGCTTTGTCTTCAAGCAGCCTCCCTTGTGGTGGCAAAAGGGCTTCCAGAGTTTCAGCCCGGGCACCATTACCTTACTTCCTTTTGAGATACGGTAAAATCAGAAAAGCAAAGACATTTTTTCCCCCTAGGAAGTTCCTAGCAAATTTTCCTTAAGTGTCATTCCCCCAAACTGGAACACATGTCCGTCCCTGCAGCAATGTCAGGAATGCTGTGCTGAGCATTCCTGGCTGAGCCCTGGGTCACCTGAAACAGCTACCTGTGGCACTAGGGACAGCGTCACCCTGTTTAGATGGCCAGAGTCCGTCACATGCACAGACGGACAGCTCACTGAAGCCTGATGTTTCACGGGAGTCTGGTCCTGCCATGTGCTCGGGAGGGGGACGCTGTGGGCAGCCAGCGGAGTCCCTGGCGTTGCGGTGGCTTCTTTTCCATGTTCACGGGACTGAACAAACAGCTTTGCATATTCATGGAAGCAGCAGAGCCTCGGATTGGATGCATGGGTGCATTTCTAGCCTCTCAGGGAAGGAAACAACTAGATGAAGAGGCTCTCAAAGGGTTTGGTGTTCTCAATGGTTTCTGGAGGACATTTTTCGTGATCCCTGCAAATTTGTGCACAGTCAGAAAAGGAGCCCACATCAGGGCTTGTTGTTGCCTCATTAATTCAGGCACAGGGCCCTTTGGCAGGTGGGAGGAGGGGAAGGTGGGCGCCTCCGACTTGGGGCTCTAGGAGCTGACAGCATCGGGCCCTGGGCAGTTGTGGCGGTAGGCCAACTGCCCCCCTCTCCCCCGCCCCGTGGAGAGACTCAGGCACCCAAAGTGTTTGACGAGGTGCTCATCCCAGTCTCCCCCAACCCAGAGGGCACATCAACTCCACTTTCATGGGTGCAGATGAAGAGAAGGCTGTTAGTTAATTGTGAGCCCCAGGCTGTTTGTGTCTGTCCTCCATTACTGCCAAGAACTGGTTCAAGTTCACACAGGTCCTGGCCCAGGCAGCGCCCACGGCTCTTCTCTCTTGCCCCTGGTTTATTTGTCCAGCTCTCACTGTCTGAGCTGCACCTGGGCGCCAGGCCCGGAGCTGAGCGTTGGCCGAGCAGAGATGGTGGTAGCCTGTGGCCTTGAGAGCACAGGACAGAGGGGGCAGGAGGGAGATGTTCAGGAGGGCAAGTTGTGGAGCGCCCAGGTAGAGAGCAACTTGAGAAGCACTGACTATCCTTGGAAGCATGTGGGTGCTAAGCCATGAAAGGCCGTGGTGTGTCTGGGGAACAGAGGTAAAACGAGGGTACAGGGACTGGTTGTGTGTGCAGGGAGGGGTGGTGGTAGCAAATGAGGCTTTATGGGTAAACTGAGGCTGGACAGTAATGGCCTCAGGAGACACCTCTCAATGGGGCAGAAAATGGAGAGCCACGCCTACAGGCAGATGAGTTTATGGGACCTAATGGGTCTGGCAGACTGTGGCAGTGAGACGGAGCAGGGGGTGGTACAGGCGGCAGGGGAGCACTGCTGGGTCAGGCAGAGAGGATTCCCCGTCGGGTGTAGCAGGTGGCAAGAGTGGAGGTTACCTTCACTGTACTTGTATGGCTTAGAAAATCTGGTTAAAAGACACAGGTGTGGGGGATGGGCTTGAGTCAGGAGATGACGGTTCGGCGTTGCCGTGCACTTGGGACATTCCGGGGTGTCCAGAGGGCACAGCGCAGACGCAAGGCAGGGATGGGGATGCGGGAGTTGGCACACCACCCTTTTTATTTTGCATGTTCTCTTCCAGTGTTTGTCCCCATGAGAGGCACTCGCAGCTCCCCAAAAGCGGACAACCTGCGCACCAGCCACGAGGCGAGTCGCCAGACCGAGCCTCGCTTCCTGGTCTGTGATGCGGGGATAACAGTCTCCACCCCCCAAGGTTGTCACGGGCATTGATGGAGATGATGAGGTCAGCTCATGCCTGGCACAGGACGTGTGAGCGGGACGTGGCGGCAGCCTCTGAGATGACCTGTGTACGCCCTTAGGAAGGCCAGGGCACGACTGCTTTCTGAACCACGCCACCTCCCCAGCTCCCCGGACAGGAATGGCCCTGCTGGCCTGCCTCCATAGACAGCAAAGGAAGCACCGCCCCTGCGTTCTCTGAGGGGGCCCTGTGCTGTCAGCGGATTCCGGTTCTCAGGTGGCTCACTGTGGGATAGATGTGGCCCGGCTGCTGCACAGCGGAGCACACGGAGAACACTGTTGGTCCCGTGCCTGCTCCTCCCCTCTTCTTGCTCAAGGGCAGGACCCTGGATGCTGGATGCTGGATCAGGTGGTTTTACGTGATGTAGTTAGTTCACACAATCCAGGGTTGTTCCTGAAGAGGGTTTGGAGGGTCCACTGATACGGCACCAGGCATCAACACCCCAAACCGTTAATGCCTCAAATGAGGGGGAGCTGCTGCCTGATCCTCGTGAATGACAAGCACCGCTCAGAAGTTCGGCTTCCCATTTCTTGTACATCGTGTTCTGGTTTTAGACAATGTGATGCGTACGCGGAGCCCAGGAGAACAGCTGATCCAGATCTCTGGCTCTGAAGACTCGTGATTTCAGTGGAAATAATGAGCAGAGACAAATAGTGAAGGCCTTGCCCTCACCATCGGGCTGATGAAACTCCGGCTGTGGGGACCACCTGGGGTCCTCCTGCCTCAGGGCCTCCCTGTGTCCAAAGCATCAGGATCTATTTGGCTCTGGCCTCAGTCACATCTCAAAGGCTGTTCCCAAAAGACCATGCAAAATCCGAGGCATGAATTGGAGATCAGTGGCTAGAAGAAGTGGAATTTTTCCAGTGAAAATTCTGTTACATCTGGTTTGCTCCCATCAGTTATATTTCATATAGTTACTCTGATACCCCATCAGAAGAATACGAAATGGGGGGGGGAGGGGCTGGTTGTACACCTTTAATAAAGCCAGAGAAAGAAGGGGAATGCATGTGAGGATCTGAGACTCTGGCAGGCATGAAGTCCAGCCTATTTGGCAGTTTCTTAGTTTAGCAGAGTGATTAACCCCCGACTGTGGACTCAGCGTTAGGCTAACTGTGATGAGGGCTGGCCAGTGGGCTCCCTGGGTGACTGGCTGGCTGGCTGGCTGGACAGATGAATGAATGAATGAATGAATGAATGAGGAGCAGGATGCATGTCTTGTTCTCATCTTCACAGTGATTCCTTGGCGTGCTGTAACTGACCTGTCTGGTCCTCACCATAAATCCGTAGGTAGAGTCCATTACAGGGTGTGAGTGTCTGTGAGTCTGGCGCCTCTGGCAGGAATGACAGCACAAGTCTGGGGAGAACTGAGCCCCACGTGGGCTTTCTGCCTCAGAGAACAGCAGAAGCCTCCCTTTCACTTTTCGTTAGATTCTGCCTTAGGTGGAAGAGGGGCTGCCCCCACTCCTGGAGGGTGTGTGCCACACTCGAGAAAACCCCCAGGTGAATCTTGGGAAGGAGGTGCCGGTCAGAGCAGGGAGCCGAGGGGCCTTCTTCATCTGAGGAGGGTGTGTGTCTTGGGAGAGCTATTTCCAAGGACCTTGCTGAGACCCACCACCAACCATCAGAACTGAAATCCAGGGCACCCAATTAACCCCAGCTCCCAACAGAGCGAGCCCCACCCCCGGCAGGGAAGGAGCTCTATAATAGGCTTGGGGGAGAGAAAGCCAGCACAAGGAGGACGCCAGTGGCTGCTATGGCCAGGGCTGCAGAGAAGAGGGTGGGGTCCAATCTGCCTTCCTTCCATCAGGATCCCGAATCCCTGAATGGCAGCAAAGGAAGACAGGGAGGTTCCCAGAGGAATCCGCTAGGCCATGCCTATTCTGTTCCCGCAGGGACAGGAATGAACTCAGGCTGGGGATGAGGAACCCAGGCTGTGACAATCGTATTTAAATAGTGTTAGCGGATTGGGATGTTTGGAGGTCACTCGCTTTCGAGAACGTGGCAGTTCCTGGGTCCTGAGTTCAGAGGAACCACTGATGTTGGGGGGGGGTCTTAGCTCCAATTTAAATTTATATTTCTATATAGGTTAGCCAATCAATCTAAGAGCAGGCAAGACAAAACTGTGTGGCTGTGTTTGGGGGAACCCTGGATCCACAGCTATTGGCCTTTGCTTTGAGACATTTCTGACTCGGATTTGAAAGTCTGTGCTAATTGACATTTGTCTTTTTTCTCTGTGAAGGCTGCCATCCCTGGGTCATTAGGACACTGGCACACAACTATTTCTGATGCTGAGTTCCTTTCTGTCAGGGCCAGATGCTATGGCAATTATCATTTAAAAAAACACAATCTGATAAAGAACTCGCTTTACAGGCTTAACTAAATTAATAGACTAAGTCTTGCAACCAGATAGACTTTCCTTTTATTGGCTGGCATTGGAAAGTTCTCAGGCATCTGTCTGCAAAGAACAAAAGGAGCCTAGATCTCTTTATTTCTGTCCAAATTCTTTCCCCCACCCCCCAAACCCTGGCTCAGTGTAAGACAAGACACACTCCACAGAAACAAAACGACTCCCCTGACAAAGGAAGCCGAGAGCCTGTAAGATGCATCTGAAAGACCAGAGAGAACTCAGTTTTCTGATTCCATTAGGGGCACCATTGGTTGGGGAAGCAATTTTTTAAAAAAGTTCCATCTTCACTCAGTGTAAGGTTTTGAGGTTTTTGCTCCCAATTACTGCAGTGGTGGCAGGATGTGGATTAATTTGGAAATAAGGAAAAACTTCAGGAGAGGTGGAGGGGACCACTCGGGCGGCAGGTGGGGGGGGCGCACTTCCCAGGTGGCAAAGTTAATGGGCATTAGCGAGCTACTGGAGCATAATCATCAGCTCTGCCCTTGGCAACCAGCCCGAACATGAACACGATTTTACAGAGGGCTGAGGATCCCGTCCTGCCAGGAGAAGCTGATGCCTTAGTTCCCAAGCACCCCTCCTAGATGACGACATTAGTGGTGTGAGCCCGCAGCCCACAGCCAAGAGTCTCCTCAACTCTGATGGGAACCAACAGTCTCAGAGTAATAGTGCCCCTCCCCCTTCCTTCTGTGCAAGTTCCATGGAAATAATCCACATGGGATAGGCTGACCCAAGACAACACTGGGCCCTGCTTCACCACTCGGCCAGTGGGCCGTGGACAGTTCCCGAGCCTTAGTTTTCTGATCTATGAAATGGACACAGTGACAACACGTATATAAAGAATGGTGAGGAATAAATAAGAAAAGAGCTGTGAAAAAAAATGGAAGCTGTAAAGTGCTCTGTGCTTGTGATATTGTTGTTCTTGGTTGGTGCCCATTGTGCTGTGTCAAGGGCACCTTTGGAGAAGAGAAAGGAGTGGGGAAGAGTCCAAGAGGAGCAGAGATTTTGTCCAATACACCCAACACCATGTCCTTCCCCTCCTCCAATCACTGGGGACCTGGGGGTGCTCTGCCAGCCCCTGTTGACCAGAAGTAGGACTCTTCTTCCTTCTTGAGAAACGTGAGCCCGACATGCACAGGAATCCCCTGCTTCCTCTGGGGCTTCACCACTACTCCCATCTGAGGCAGTTAATCGTGTCCCTGTCCTGTCATGATCACGGACAGTGACCGACTTGATGGCAGGAACTGGGCTGCTCAGTCGATGAGTAGTCACAACGTGGTCGCCTTGTCTGCCTTGCTGGAGGAGCAGCCGGGACCCCAAGGGCCTCCAAGAAGATAAAACTTGTTTTTCATTTCTATCTGATTTCCTATTATATCAGTAAATGCCCCTGGCCACGACAATGCTGTTAAAAATGCACCAGCAGACCCTGGTGGACACCAATTAACCTCCGAAACAAGGAACAGGAAAGGAAACGCGCTGTGGCAGGAGCTCCCCGCCCCCATCCATGTCTGGAGATGGAGAGGGACACCTTTTTCTCACATACTGAATGTGTACTAAAAAAGAGTCAGGGCTGAACAGAACTGTCAGTAGAGACCCCAGTGTCCGCTTCTGAATGGTTCTCTGGCAACAGGCACTGAGCCTGCTCCCGGAAACAGTGCTCTGCACGGAGGAGCAGGACACAGTGGCTTCCCTGAGTGGCGTGCCCCATCAGAGCCGTGTACTGAGGCTGGGAGCAGGGGTCATGGATGTGCCACGGGAAGGAAGGCAGAGGCGCATCTGCACCATTACCTGTGGAAGGCGAGGGCTGGGCTGGGATTCTGCCCCCCCTCCCCCCACGAAGGCCAGAAGACCATTTCCTTGTTGGTCTCTGAGCAAACACGGAGCAGCACCTTGTCAGTGGGTGTGATTCTTGTGACGTCCAACAGCCCCCATTAATTCACACTCAGAGCCAGCATGACTCATGGCCTTGAATCAGCCATTGTTGAGTCGGAGGGAGGCAAATGCAAAAGCCAGTGGGAAAAGGTTGAGAGGGAACGTTCTGTTCTGTCCTCCCGTGAGAAGTGCCTGTTTGGCAGAGCTGTGGCAGGGACAATGGTCTAGGAGATGTCCTTGACAATTCTCAGGCTGTCAGGCTGAGAGGCAGAGAAGATGGGGAAGTCACTGGCAGCTCGCGGTGAAAGGAGTAGAACAAGAATTCACTGGTTCAGGGCCCCTGGGTGGCTTAGTTGGTTGAGCATCTGACTTTCGCTTGGGTCATGATCTCGCAGTTCGTGGGTTCGAGCCCCGCGTTGGGCTCTGTGCTGACTGCCAGCTCAGAGCCTGGAGCCTATTTCAGAGTCTGTATCTCCCTCTCTCTCTGACCCTCCCCTGCTCACGCTGTCTCTCTTTCTCCTAGAAATAAAACATTAAAAAAAAAAAGAATTCACTGGTTCATTCATTTACTCACAACTATTAGGCTTCTGGGTGTGATCAGCACCATTCCAGGTGCTGCAGATACACTGGTGATCAAGAGGCCACCCTTCTCACGGAGCTTAGCAGGGGTACTGACAAGGAAAATGGGTGCTCTCACATCAGTTTTCCTGAAGCTTCTGGAAGCCAACCCTCAATTCCGTGTAGGGGTGTTGAGAGAGTTGGGGAAATTCTACCTTAGTCCGTTAGGGCTGCTATAACAGGACTGGGTGGCTTATAAACAACACACATTTATTTCTTCTAGTTCTGGAAGTCCAGGATCATGGCAGATCTGGTGTTTAGTAAGAGCTTTCTGGTTTATAGACTGCATCTTCTTGCTGTGTCCTCACATGGTGGAAGGGACTACGATGCTCTGTGGGGTCCCTTTTACTAGGGCACTAGTCCCATTCATGAGGGCAGAACCCTTATACGCTTGTGACTTAATCATCTCCTAAGGGCCTCACCTATTTTTTTTTTTAAGTTTACGTATTTATTTTGAGAGACAGAATGTATCAGCAGAGGAGGGACAGAGAATCCCTAGCAGGCTCCGCACTGTCAGCACAGAGCCCGACATAGGGCTTGATCTTGTGAACTGCAGGACCATGACCTCAGCTGAAATCAAGATTAGGGCACTCAACTGACTGAGCCATCCAGGTGTCCCTAAAAGGCCTCATCTCTTAATCACCTTTGGGGTCAGGTTTCAACATATGAATTTGGGGGACATAAGCATGCAGACAACAGCAAATTCTAAGATGCAGAACACGTGGTCCCTGCCCTCACAGAGTGGCCTTCTCATGGAAAGGTTACCCACATGAAAGATCAGAGAAGTAAGGGAGGGAAGGTTCACCTTGGGGAAGCTGAATTATGGACTCCAGACCTCCTGCATCAGAGCTCAGCACGCAAAGTCACCTTAGGAGAGAGTCCTCAGTCAGCAGGGCCGTAATTGGATTTAATGCAGAACTTACATCAAGAAAGATTGTGTGGAGCAGAAAGCAAGTCATCGGAAAGGACCCTTCCCCCCACCTGCCCGGGCACAGCACGGCTGGAAATTTGGCAACCTGGTCCCACCCTGTGGCAGGGGTGTCCTTGTGGCCCTGAGGCACTTCCTGGGCTACCTGTGGGTGGCAGCTTGCATTATTTGTACACAATTCTTCCTTCCTTCCCAGCCCTTGCTATGGTTTCTCTCAGGCGAGTCTAGTCCCAGCCTATTGTCTTTGGCTTTGGCTTGCTTCAACCAGTGGCATGTTTGTAGCCGTGATGTGAGAAGGGGCTTCAAACGTGCCTGCATGTTGCCTGCTTCGTACACTTCTGCCATCTGCCACAAGAAGAGTTTGTCCCAGAAGCCCCTTCAGTCTGGGTCCCAGAACGAGCTGACCCGAACTCACACTGCAGCCTGAAATAGGGATTCCATTATCCATCTGCAAACTTGTGAATGGGGAATGAACTCCAGTGTTTCAGGCCAGTGAGGAGTTAGGTTTGTTACATGGCATCATCAGCGCAGAAGCCTGACTGATACACAACCTGATGTGGTAAATACTCCAATCGTGAAGTGGCTTAATTGCTCCTTGCTGCTCTGGTTCCTCACTCTCTAAATTTCATCTTGTTTATAACTAGCTTCCTGGATGGTGTGCCTACAGGGAGAGGAAGAGCTGGTCAGGCTTAGGTTAATATCATTTGTTAGTTTGATCTCCTCGTAAATTATCAAGTTGGCTTTGCACAGCAGTCTCTTGTGAGTGGTTAGGAGGAGACAAGCCCGAGGCTGATCCTCTCAGAGATGCTGGCAAGGGCCTTCATGTGGGGCCAGCGTGTGGCAGACTTCTGTACCACGTGGTCTGACAGTGAGCCAGCCTTCCTTAAGCTACACTGCCATGCAGCCAGAAGAAACTTCTCAAAGCCAAGTTCATAAATCACTGTAATACCATGTAGCACCCCCAAGATGGAATAATCATGTCTGGTTACAGCGGTAGCTCTCAGTTTGGTGAGGGGAAGCTATCATGTGATATCAAATCTCATTGTTTCCAGTGGCAGGATCACAGTAAAGGGGACTGGAGGGTAGGATGTAATTATGGTAATGTTCTCTGGTCTCCCCCGTCAGCAGTTGACCACTGGGTCGACAGGATCAGAAAAGCTTTGTGGGGGATGCATCATCCAAGATAAGTTTTGGAGGATGGGTAGAATTTTATTAAGCAAAGCCAGGAGCGGAGGCATTGCAGGTGGAGAGAATGAAACGGGTAGTAGTATGAGTGGGTTGGGGGAATGTACAGGATGAGCGGGGCGAATGGCAAGGCAAGCTGATCTATGTGTCTAGAGCACAGGACACAAGCTGACGCTGTGGGAGACGTGAAGATGCGAAGCCAGGCCTGTGTGTCACGGAGGGGACAAATGTCCGGGTGCAGTATGACTATTCTGAGGGGCAGGCATGGACCTGGGATTATTATACCATAGTCCAGGCCCTTTCCAGCCAGGCCAGGCAAGCAGACCAAAATCCCAGGGGGCTTGTTGTGACCCCAATGCCCTGTGAACCAGGGCCCACTCCCATGGCTGAGGCCCCAGCTGGAGGAAGAGCTGGTCTGGAGCCTGGGGGTGGGAGGGAGGCCAGGTACTCAAGCCTTGGTTGGTCTGGCCGATCTCCGCTCACGCCTGCGTCTGACTGGCTCTCGGCGTCAGCTCCGGTGGCACTGCCCTGCGGTCCGACCCAGCGGCAGCACTGTGGATGCGCTCCCAGGGATTGGGGCAGGCCCTGAGGTGCCACCTAGTGAGTGATGCTTGGGCAGCACTCTCAGCCGGCTCTGGCCGTGCTGGACCGGGTTTCTGTTTTGTTCTTCCTTCTCTTTCCCTGGAACAGAGGAGAACAGGCAGAGCTGAGGCCAGGGGAAAACTGTCTCCGTGAGTGCTTCCCCCAACCTCCCTATAACGATAAAGACCCATGTGGCCCGAGAGCGGGCTTCTGGTTCCACGAGCCATGCTGGCCCCGTGTAGGATTTGCAAAGAGGGGTCAGAGCCTTCTGTGAGCTAGGGCCTCTGCCTGATGTCCTCTGGACATGGCCTCTGGATGTCCAAGCTGTTTGCAGAGCGGACTTAATCTGGGCAAACCTGTCTCTTCACTCATGCCCTCATCAAGCATTTCCTGAGTAAGCGTTTCCAGGCACGGGGCCGAGTCCCGGTAGAACAGTGATGACCAGGATGGACAAGGCCTCTGGAACAGGCACTTCAACGAGGCATACATAAACATGTTATTATGCTGCACATGGGAGATGGAAGTCGATTTGCCTTGGTTCACCCTGGCTTGTGAAGCCACCGAGAGGGCTCTACCTCTGGTTCGTCGGCAGAGCTACCGTCCAGTCAGCTCTGCAAGGAGACTGTGTCCCTCCCACCAGGGGCAAAGATGGGCAGTTTGGTGGGATAAGCCCTTTACAAGTTTTTGCGTGGGTAACAACCTGCAGGGAGTTCAGATAAGAACAAAAAGGCACTGAATAAACATAAGTCAGTTTCCCCGTACACTGTCTTGACCTGGTCATATCAATAGCAGGTATTTGAGACATTCTGGCTGAATTGTTGTGTTTAGGCCTTTCCTATCCAGAATGCTTTAGTGTGGATGCAGGGAAGACTTGGAGCCACCATACCACACAGCCCAGCAGCTCCTCAGCAGTATGAACCCAAGACAGAAGCTAACAGCGCCTGGCTTGTCCATTCTTCTAATTAAGGTATATTATACACACAGCAGAATGCACCCTTTTTAGCATATGGTCGGTTATAGGAGTGGCAACAAAGGCCCAGAGTTGTGCAACCATATCAGCACCCCCGAAAGTTCCCTCCTGCCTCTCACATAGTCAACACTTCCACCCATCTCCTGCCTCTGGCATCCCAGATCTGTTTTCTGTTCCTATAATTCTGCCTTCCCAGAATATTGTATAAATGGAATCATACAGTATGTGGCCTTGAGTCCAGCTTCTGTTAACAATGCCTTTGAGATTTAACCTTGTTTTGTGTGTATCAGCAGTTCATTCCTTTTTATTGTTAAATAGTATTCCATGGTATGGACGGACCACAGTTTATCCCTTTCCTTCTTGAAGGCATTTGGACGGTTTCAAGTATTTTTTGGTGATTATGAATCAAGCTGCTTTAAGGGTTCGTTTTCAAATTTTATGTGAACGTAAGTTTTCATTTCTCTCAAGTAACTATCCAGGTGTGAGATAAGTATATGTTTAACTTTATAAGAAACTGCTAAACTGCTTTCCAAAATGGCTATACCATTTGGTATTCCTGTCAGCAATGTATTATGCCAAGTGAAATAAGTCAGACTGAGAAAGACAAATACCATATGATTTCACTCATGCATGGAATATTAAAAGAAACAAAAAAAGAAATGAATAAACAAACAAACAGCAGAATCAGACCTGTAAACACAGAGAACAACCTGATGGTTGCCAGCAGGGAGGGGGACCTGGGGGGTGGACAAAATGGGTGAAGAAGGGCAGTGGGAGGGACAGGTTTCCAATTATGGAATGAATAAATCAGAGGAATAAAAGGCGCAGCATAAGGAATACAGTCAATGATAACTATCACAGTCTTGTATGGTGACAGATGATAGCTACACTTGTGAGCAGAGCTTAAGGCTTAAATTTGTCAAATCACTATATTGTTTGTACACCTGAAACTAATGTAGCATTGTGTGTCAACTACACTCAAATAGATTACAAAATAAATTAAAAGAAAAAAGAATAGAAAAAACAATGTTAACTAAAAAGTTCTTGTTTAATGTCTCCCCAGAATATGACAGTTAGCCAAGGTTACTCAATCTTAGAATGTTTGTTGTGGAAAAATAAGAGGGAATTTGTATATTTAAACTATAAATAAACTCCCTTTATAAATTAAAAAAAAAAAAGCACAAACACTCCGGACCCCCACAATGTATGAGAGCAGCATGTGCCTTATCCTTATAGGCATTCAGGGATGCCAGATTTTTGTTGGTTTGAAGCCACTCCAATAGGTAATCAGTGGTATCTTGCTGTGGTTTGAATTTGCATTTCCCTGATGACTAATGATGTTGAGCATCTTTTCATGTACTTATTCACCATATGTATATTTTCTTTGGTAAATTGTCTGCTCAAAACTTTAGCCCATTAAAAAACTTAGATTGTGTTTTGAGCTTTTTTTTTTTTAAGAGTTCTTTATACCTTCAACACTTAGAAATCCTTTGTCATAATATATTGCAATTATTTGTTTAAGGTCTTTATTTTATTTTTTGAGAGAGAGAATTCTAGGGTGACAGGTCTTTTTCTTCCAATACTTTAAAGATGTTAATCCATTATCTTCTGGCTTCCATGGTTTCTGATGAAAAATCTTCTATAATCATGCCTCCATATAAGACATGTCTGTTTTCCTCTAGTTGCCTTCAAGATATTGTCCTTATCATATCATTGGTTTTCAGAAATTGAATAGGACATGTCTGAGTTTTTTGTTTGTTAGTATTGTAGGGAACAGGCTATTTATTCTGGTGTGGTCCTCTGACCTTTTTGGGTTTGTAATTTGATGTTGTTTTGTTTTTGAAAAATTATTGGCCCTTGTCTCTTCAAATATTTATTCTGTCTTACTGCCTCTCTCCTTACCTTCTGGGATTTCAACTACACTTCTGTCAGACCATTCATTATTGTCCAATATCTACAGGATGCTCTATCTTTTAAAATGGTTTTTTGCTCTTTTTAAAACTCTTCTTTGTGTTTTAGTTTGGGTTTGACCTCCCTTAAAAGTTCACTTTTCTTTTCTCAGCAGTGTGAAGTATTCTGATAAGCTCTTTGAAGGCATTTCTCTTCTTTTTGTTACTATTTAAAAAATTCTAACACTTACAGTTGACTTTCTTATAGTTTTCATCTCTCCGCTAAAATTTCTCAGCTGTTCATGAATGTTGTTCATCTTTCTCACCAGAGCATTCAACATATTATTCACATTTATTTATTTAATATTTTAAAGTTTATTTTTCTTGAGAGACGAAGCACAAGTGGGGGAAGGGCAGAGAGAGAGAGCACATGAGCAAATCTCAAGCAGACTCTATGCTGACAGCTTGATGAGGGGCTTGATCTCTTGAACCGTGAGATGATGAACTGAGTGGAAATCAAGAGCTGGATGCTTAACCGATGAGCCACCCAGGCACTCTTATTTATAGTTATTTTAAAATCTCTGTCTCATAGTTCTAACATCTGGGTCATCTCTGAGTCTGATTCTTTTGATTATTATATCTCTTTGCAGGGAGTTGTTTTTCACTTGCTTTTTTGAATGTCTTGTAATTTTTGGTTGAATGACAGGCATGGTATGTAGAACAGTAGAGACTGAAATACTTGTGCCTGCAAATGTGCAAGCTTTTTCTTCTGCTTGGCTGCTAGTGTGGGGGTTGGATCAAACCAGTTAGGAATAAAATTCGGTTTGAGTTTTGTTGATGTAGTTACCTTCAGTCCACCACCAGCTTCAAATTTTTCTAAAGATGCTTTATGTTTAGGGTGGTGGCTGGGATACTGAGGGTTTTTATAATTTCTGTTACATTCTCAACTTTCAGTCTTCTCTGTGTGTCTGTACCTCAAAGACAGTGTCTGTCCATGGTCATGCGCCTCCCCCTTGGTGTTAGTCTGGGGCTGATGGACAAAAATATTCTGTTTCCTGGCCCAGCTTTGATCTTAGGCAGGCCCTGTGTCCTTGGGTCTTGGGGGTGGGGCTTTCTCAGTGATCCTGCCACCTTCCTGTGGCAGCCCTGCCTTGTAGCTTTGGTGGGTCTTGTGAAGGAGTTTCCTGTTCCTCTAGCAGTAGAAGACCTCTAAAGGTAATAGTATAGGATTCTGGGCCCAGAATTATTTCCTCCTGACCCCACCTCAGGACAGACTTTTATTTTTTTACCCTTATGCCTCCTGCAATGGGTCTTCACCTGTGTTCTGGGGATGATAGTTTTCTGTCCCTCCCCTCTCAGTACTTCGGGGCTTTATTCCAAAGGAGGCAAGAGACCAGTACATTGAGCTTTGCACGCCTGCCACAGATGATTCAGTGATATGTCTTGTTTTCCCTTAAAAGGGACCATCTTTCCTTGGTTTTGACTACTTGGTTGTCCTGTAAACTTCACTTTCTGATGTGTTCGAGAAAAGTTACGATTTTATTGTTGTTAGCGTAGGAGTGACATTCTTTCTACCTTTCTTCATTCAAAGCAGACACAGAATTATCCATTTGAATGGGAAGGAACAAGAAAAATGGAGGACAAGCCACAGTGGAAAAAGATAAGGAGACTCTTCACTAAAGGAGAAGAAGGACGTACCGGCAGACCAGGGATATGGTATCCCAGGACAAGGATGAGGAGGTTTGCTAAATCACAAGAAGCGGAAGGGTGTGGCTCAATTAACAGTTAGTATGTGCAGCAATTCATTGAGACAGAGCCATTCGCTGGGGCTGAGTCTGTATGTCAGCCAAGGGCGAGCCTGCTGGAGGTGACATGGTGAAAACATGCCCCATAAGGTAAAGGAGGTTAAAACTTACAAGCACGAGGCAAGAGCCCCACTGATCCCTATTTCTTCTTCACAAAAATGATGACCTTATCTTCTAGAAGCAAACAACAGCAAAGGCTCTGGCCTAGGCCAGTGTGAACCTGACCACTGACTCATGCCTGTATAGACGGACCATGGAGTGTCCAACAGTTACCTCTATCTTGTTATAATATTAAAATCTCCACCCAAAGAGGAGCACAAACCTCATTACCATAACACAGGGTGCATGTATAGGCATGTTTTTGAAGCACACCTGTGTAACAACATTATGCCTCTCTTTACGTGTGACGACGAAACTCCCCTTTCTGAATAGTCATCCTAACTCTGAATAAAAGAAACCCATTCACCCCTATTCAGGGAGTCATGGCTTTGGAAGTTATTCCCCATGATTCCCATTTGTTGCAGATTGTTTCCTCTGTGTGACAACTCACCAAGGAGTGAACTCAGAGGTTACAATGACAGAAACTTACTCCCCTGATATGCCCGAGGGATGAGAAAGAAAGAGTGGGCAAGTACTGACCTTTGCACAATGAAGGGTGGCTGGCACACAGCACTACATCCCCAAGTGCCCAGCAAGTGAACCCTAAAATGTCTTCTCCCCAGCAACTCTGAGATTGCTTTGTGCATGGGGAAATTTCCATCTCCTGATTTCAGTCACTTCCGGATTCCTGCCTATTCTTTCCTCAAAATACTTTTCTTTCCACCCTCATCCTGGCCTCCTATTTGTCTCCCTGTGTATAATCTCCTCTCTCCCCTTCAGTCCATCCTGTGATTCAGCATCATAAAACATAAAGCATCAATGTCTCTCTTTATTCTCACAAAATGTCAACAACGCTCTCTTGCCTGGGTGGCAGTCACAAACTCCAATGCCTAGGGGGACCACGCAGGAAGCATGACTTCGGGAGGAAGGGAGGACTGACTAGGAGCACACATATGCCTGGTCACAGCGGACACGAGCTTCTCAACTCCAGGTTACCCTTGTCAAGTGAGAATACAGGTCACGCGGGCAGGTTTTCTGATTTTTCTGGGTAAGCTGAAAATCTGGATTTTTGCATGAATTTTCCAATTTGTAATGCTGGCAACTACTTTAAAAATTTGTCAAAATAGTGTGTGGGCCAGAGAAAACAATCTGTGGCCGGATATGCCATGATAGCTTCCGGTCTACAACCCCTGGCTTGGAAAATCAGCGCCACACTTCTCGGTCTGATACGAGAGGCATTGCTCACCCCACTACCCAACCTTTTCTTCCAGGCTTCATGACCTGAGCCCACACACCAGACAATTCTTCTAGTCCACGGTACATGTTACACAGCGGTCAGTCTTCACACTCATCCAGTTGAAGAATGCCCACTGGCACCAACCTGCCCTGCATTTCTTCTCATTCAACCCTCCCTCATTTCCCTCATTTCCAGAGGCCATGTGCCTCCTCTCCAAGTACAAGGTCTTTGACAGTTTCATAACCCCTCACCTGGCTTTTCTTTGTATCTCTGAACTTCCTTAATGAATGTACTCATTTTTAAATGAGTTACATTTAATATGTAACTTTGTTGAGTTACACAGACCAGACAATTCACCTACTGAAGGGGACAACTCAACAGTGTTTAAGCACATTCCCATTAACTGGTTTGTTATTTATGTCCTACTGACTTGCAAATAGGATTTGAGGTTGCTTGCAAAATTAAACACAATACAAACAGGACACCAATAAGAACAATACAGCTCCCCCAACTAGAAATAGACTTTGCCAGGTATCCATATGAGTTACTCCAATTGAGCATTTATTTTAGCCTAACTTCCTGGCAGAGAAGAAAAAGGAGAAATGAGTTGTATAATTCTCACTGTCTGATAAAACAATGGAGACAAATTTCTCAAGAGAGATGCTCTTTCCTAGCTAAGAGTCCAAGGAGGATATTTGCATAAAGAACCATTATCTGTGACTTTTATTGATAGGCAAATGACTTTCATTCAGAACAATATTGACATTTCTCCACTTAAATAAATTATTGACACAACAGACTTGTTGGCAGGAATAAAATGTTCAGTATAACATTGCAATTAAGAACACAGGCTTTGGGATCAGAAAAACTTCACCAATTATTAGCTATGTAACCTTGTGCAAGTTACTTTTTCTCTACAGGCCTTAGGTGCCTCATCTGTAGAATGGGGTTAAGGACAGTCTTTCAAAGGATTTTAGCAGGGGGATTAAATGAGAAAGTAAGGTTAAGATGGTGTCTACAGCATTTCTCCACTGTAAAGATACTATTTCACCCTCCTCTTATTAATAAGTATCTTTTGATCTCTCTTTTGAGGATATACTTTGAGAATATGTAAATATCTTATTACCTCTCAAACTTTAACCCACTAGTTTTAGTATTCATTGATGACTCTTTTTTTTAAAAATATTTTTATTTATTTCTAGGAGAGAGAGAGAGAGAGAGAGAGAGAGAGAGAGACAGCATGAGCAGGGGAGGGTCAGAGAGAGAGGGAGTCACAGACTGAAACAGGCTCCAGGCTCTGAGCTGGCAGTCAGCACAGAGCCCGATGTGGGGCTCGAACCCATGAACCGCGAGATCATGACCTAAGCGAAAGTCGGACGCCTAACCGACTAAGCCACCCAGGCGCCCCTCATTGATGATTCTTATCCAGATCAATCATTACTGCTAAAGGATAACTGCCAAATGATGATCTTTTAATATCATCATTCCTTCCGCAATTATAAGTTGATTTTCTACAGTAAAAAAAAAAAAAAAAGCTTTCTGAAATTAAAGATTGTCTAGATAAATGAAAAGACATCCCATGTTCATGAATCAGAAAATTTAGTATTCTAAAGATGGTAATATCCCCCCAAATTGATATATAGATGCAACATAATCCCTATCAGAATCCTAGCTGGATTTTTTTTTCTTGCAGAAATTAAGAAGCTGACTCTAAAATTGATAATATAAATGCCAGAGGCCCAGGGCAGCTAAAACAATCTTGAAAAAGAAGAACAATGTTGGAGAACTAAAACTTTCTAATTTTAAAACTTACTTCAAAGCTACATTAATCAAAACAGTGTGGTATTGGCATTAAAGGATAAATGTACAGATGAGTAGTACAGAATTGAAAGTCCAGAGATAAACTTTTAAATTTATGGTCACTTGGTTTTTGCCAAGAGTGCTAAGACAATTCAGTGGGAAGGATGAGTCTTTCCCAAAATGGTGCCGTAACACTGGNGTATGAGTTAAAAATAAAACTATTAGAGGAAAACATCATTAGAGAAAATCTTCAAGATCGTGGGTTAGGCAACAGTTTCTTAGATATGGCACCAAAAATGTAAATGACAAAAAATATATAGATAATTGGACTTCATCAAAATATATTGGACTTCATCAAAATTAAAAACACTGGGGCGCTGGGTGGCTCAGTTGGTTAAGCCTCTGACTTTGACACAGGTCATGATCTCATGGTTTGGGAATTTGGGCCCAACGTCAAGCTCTCTGTTGTCAGCACTGGGCACAGTTTGGATCCTCTGTCCCCTACTCTCTCTGCACCTCCCTGTGTGTGTACTCTCTTAAACAAACAAATAAATAAATAAAAGTGTTTTAAAAATTGAAAACATTTGTGTTGCAAATAGTGCAACCAGGAAAGTGGAAAGACCACTCACCCACAGAATGGGAAAAAATATTTTCAAACCATATACTTGATAAGTGACTTGTATCCAGAATGCATGAAGAACTTCTACAACTCCATAATAAAAAGATCAACAGCCCAATAAAAGATAGGAAAGGATCTACATAGGCATTTCTCCAAAGAGGACCTACAAATGGACAATAAGTGAAAAGATGCTCAGCATCATTACTCATTAGTGAAATGAAATTCAAAACCAGTGAGACACCATTTCACACTCAGCAGGACAGCTATCATCAAAGAGAGATAATAACAGAAGAAGAAACTGGAACATTCATATTTTGTTAGTGGGAATGTAAAATGCAAAATATAAAAGGAGTGAGGCTGCTGTGGAAAACAGTTTGGCAGTTCCTCAAACTGTTAAACACAGAGTTACCATATGCCAGCAAAATCACTCCTAGAGAAATCTACCCAAGAAAAAGGAAAATATATATCCACATAAAAATATGTACATGAATTTTCATGAATCTGTACACATTAAAAACTGTACACATAGTTCATAGCATATTTATTCATAGTAGGTAAATAGTAGAAACAATCCATATGTCCACCACCTGATGAATGGATAAACAAAATATGGTATATCCATACAATGGAATATTATTTGGCAATATAAAAGGATAAAGTAATGATACATGCTACAACATAGATTAACTTTGAAAACACAAAGTGAGGGAAGCCAGTGACAAGTGACCACATACTGTATGAATCTGTTCACATGAGATGTTCAGAGTAGAAAAATCTACAAAGATAGAGAATAGACTAGTGGTAGCCTAGGGCTGAGGGTGGGGTGCGAGGGAAGAGTGACTGTTCATGGGGACAGGGTTTCTTTCTAGGGTGATAAAGATGTTCTAAAATTAGATGTGGTCATGGCTGTACAACTCTATGAGTATGCTAAAACCACTTTACTGTATACTTTATTAAAAAAATATTTATTTATTTGGGGGGAGGGGCAGAAAGAGAGGAAGAGAGAGAATCCCAAGCAGGTTCTGTGCAGAGCCCAACTCAGAGTTCAATCCCACAAACTGCAAGATCATGATCTGAGCTGAAATCAAGAGTCAGCTGCTTAACCGACTAAGCCACCCAGGTGGCCCTCAACCATATAATTTAAATGGGTGAATTGTACAATATATGAATTCTATCTTCATAAAACTACTGAAAAATCAATACATAAACATAAAAAAATATAAAAAGGGAGAACTTTTTCCCCCTATTATTTATTTATATCAATATGGACTCATGGATTCGATAGGTTATAATCCTTTGCATTAACATTTATTTTGATGCTCAACTTGCCCCCTGATTTGCCACCAGGAACACCAAGCTGGCTACTGTGTCCTTTTGACATATGTTGATAATTCCTTGAGCATTTCTTTACTATTGTTTTCTTTCCTTCTTGACACATGATAGCCCAGGCTTATCTTTTCAGATTTTTTTTTCCTTTTCAGGCTTATTTTTCCTTTCCAGACTGGGGTCAGCCATTGTTCCAAAGTGCCCTGGTTTCTTGGTAGAGAATGGTATTTAGAAACTAAGATCTGGGCACTAGGTGTGTTCATTGCTGGTGGAGTGTTAGTGCTTCTTTCAGCAAACAGAAGTGAGGTTTACAAATATCTGAATCATATGTACATACATAGATGCGTGCATACACATACATACCCTCACGATCTGTATGCATTTCTATACTTAACTGGACTAACACCTACAAGTTCACACTGATACCTCCACATTTAAACATAATACCATAGGGTCCATTCTATCCTTCTCTTGATCCATACTTGTAACTTCTTTTTCTGACAGTAAGAAACCTGATATCCATTATCCACAATAAACGTACTTACTAGCTCAGGCCTAGAATATGCAGAAAGTAATATCAGAATTGCTAGCTCATGCCTCTGAGAAAATTAAGCCTACTAATTAGAGTTCAATATTTATTTAGTGTTTTTTTTGTTGTTGTTGTTGTTTGTTTTTAGCCCAAGAGTATTTAGTCCAAACACTGTGTTCGAAAGTTAACTGGGTTACTTCTTTTTCCTCCATTTCAGTGTGGTCATGTTATTATTATTATTTTTTAATGTTTTATTTATTTCTAGGAGAGAGAGAGAGAGAGTCACAGACTGAAACAGGCTCCAGGCTCTGAGCTGGCAGTCAGCACAGAGCCCGACGCGGGGCTCCAACCCACGAACCGCGAGATCATGACCTAAGCGAAAGTCGGACGCTTAACCGACTAAGCCACCCAGGCGCCCCCAGTGTGGTCATGTTATTAATTTGAATTATGGTTCAGCTTGTTTTTGTTTGAATTCAATTTTAGAATTCCTCCCCCATTCCTGCTGATTTTCTTCCTTCCTTCCTTGCTTTCTTCCTTTTTAAGTTTTCTTTCTGTGTGAAATATTAAGGTGGTTCCAAAGCCAGGAATTAAACTAAAAGTTATATTCAATAAAGTATCATTCTCCCTCTCATTCCCCCTACCTTTTCTCTCTATTCCCAATCATATCTGTAGGTAACCAATCTTGTTACTCCAGTTTCTTGTCAGTATTTCTCTTTGGTCAAATGAATAGATAGATACATAGTTCCTAATTTACTCTCTTTTTTTACATAAAAGATAGCATACTGTAGGTGCTTTTACATGCTTTACTTTTTTCACTTAACCTATATACTAGAAATTATGCTCAATTAATAGAGATCTTCTTCATTTTTTACAGTTGCATAATAATCCATTGTGTGACTATACCAGTTTATTCCATCACTCTGCTGTGTGTGTATAATTAGGTTGTTTCTAGTATTTTCTATTGTTGGAATGTATCTTCAGAGAAAATCCTCAGAAGTGGAATTGCTGGGTCAAAAGGCAAAAGCATATGTAGTTTTGTTAGCTAGACAAATTCCCTTTATGAGGTTGTAATGATTTGCCCTCATATCGGTAATCTGTAAGAGAGACTAATCCCCTTCAGTCACACCAACACAGTGTGTTGTAATGCTTAATTTCTGTCAATACAATGATGAGAAATGGTATCTCTATGTAGTTTTCATTTGCAATTCTCTCATCATAAGGTTGAACATATCTTTATACATATAAGGATCATTTTTATATCTTTTTCTGTGAATTATTGATTCATGCTTTTGTCCATTTTTCTTTTATGGTTTAAAAATATTTCCCCCCATTTAAAAATAGTTGTTTATATACCACACATATTAACTAATTATCTGTGATGTATGTTGAAATAATTTTCCAAGGTTGTTGGCTGCCTTTTAATTTTATGTATATGAGGAAGTCTTCTTTAATTCAATTTAATTTATTAATTTTTCTTTTATCACATCAAAGTTTTGAGTCACAGTTAAAAGCCTTTCCCTACATCCAAGAGGAGTCCATTTTTTTTTATTTTAGTTTTTAAAATTTAATCCATGTTTATTTATTATAATTACTAACTTACTGGATACCTATCCATGTTTTATCTTAGTCTTTGTAGGATTTTATTTAGATAAATTTAATTTACATAACTTTACGATTTCTAAAAACGTTTTTAATTTTAATTCCAGTATACTTAACAGTGTTATGTTAGTTTCAGGTGTACAATATAGTGATTCAGCAATTCTATACATTACTCAGTGCTCATCAGGGTGAGTGCACTTTAATCCCCTTCACTTATTTCATTCATACCCCCCCAACATCTACCTCCCTCTGGTAACCATCAGTTTGTTCTTTATAGTCTGTTTCTTGGCTTGTTTCTTTTTACCTTTGTTCATTCATTTTGTTTCTTAAATTCCACGTATGAATAAAATCATATGGTATTTATCTTTCTCTGACTAACTTATTTCACTTAGCATTATATTCTCTAGCTCCACCCATATTGTTGCAAATGACAAGATTTCATTCTTTTTTATGGTGGAGTAATATTCATATATATATATACACATACATATATATAATCATATAATAAATATATACACACACATCCACATCTTTATCCATTCATCAGTCGATGGACATTTGGGCTGCTTCCATAATTTGGCTATTGTAAATAGTGCTTCAATTCACACAGAGATGCATATATTTTTTCAAATTAGTGTTTTCGTATTTTGGGGGTAAATACCCAATAATGGAATTACTGGATCATATGGTAGTTCTATTTTTAATCTTTTGAGGAATCTCCATACTGTTGTCCACAGTGGCTGCACTGTTTGCATTCCCACCAATAATGCACAAGGGTTCCTTTTTCTCTACATCCTTTCCAACATTTGTTATTTCTTGAGGTGTAGATATCTTTTTAGATAGTCGATCCAGTTGGGAGTTTATTCTTGTATGTGATATGAAGTATGAGGGATCTACTTTATCTTTAAAAACATTTATTTTTAATATTTTTAAAACATTTTTAAATATTTATTTTGAGAGAGTGAGAGAGACAGCATGGATGCACATAAGTCTGGGACAGGCAGAGAGAGAGAGAGAGAGAGAATCCTAAGCAGGCCCCACACTATAATCACAAAGCTCCACTCAGGGCTCGGCCTCACCAACCCTGAGGTTATAACCTAAGCTGAAATCAAGAGTTGGACGTTCAACTGACTGAGCCACCCAAGCGCCCATCTATTTTTCCAAAACAGGCATGTGAACTGTATCCTTAAGGGCACCTGTAACTTGCTTAGTCAGGTGGGTCCTGATCTAAGTCCAATGTCAAGGTCCAAAGGGTGGTAGCTGCTCCCTTGCTTCATTAAAGATTATGTCCCTTCTCCCTCATGTTTTGTTATTCTAATTTTCGGTGGGTTTTACATAAAAAGGGTCAAGTATAAATTATCTTTACTCTGCCATCTTTAACTTGAAGTCTGCTAAAATATATTTTTAATTTTTATTTTTTAAAGATTTTGTTTTTTTAAAATAATCTCTATACTCAATGCAGGGCTTGAACCTACAACTCCGAGATCAAGAGTCATGTGATCTACCAACTGAGGCAGCCAGGAGCCTCTGTTAAAATGTATTTTTAACTATGACATTTTAGCTTTACTAAAGATAATAAAAAGTACAGTTTGAATTCCTATAAAAAGTTCAGTTGACTGGGAGTCAGGAAGATGCCTCCTGGATTACCAGGGAAGGTGTTAAGTATAAATTAGAGCATTAGGGTTGGGTGGGGCAGCTAAATTTATAGTAAAAACAGGTTTCCGGGAGTTCAAAACCTATGAGAGTATGGAAAATTGCAGGTTTCCTCCTACAGTCCTCCAACTGGCTGAGTTAGATTGTGCCATTCTTCTCAAATTTGCAATATAACCAGACGGTGGGGATAGCAAATAGTCACTGAGCAAAGGATTTGCATTTTCCTAAATTATGCTCTGAATATAGATCATCCTTCCAAAGGTAAACCATGCAATTATTAGTAATATTCCTATTAGCTAATTAACTATTTTTAATAGTCATTGGGAGCATATCTCTAGCTTAAGTGCCATTATTAACCTGCTGTGAGTTACTCAAATTTCAGCTAGGAAACCTAGAAAGAAAGAAACAGCTTTGATGTGTAAACTCTGTCAAACCTAACCTATAGCATGGCCAGTATCAGGCACTAAATCTTAATCTCTAAGACTTTACTGAGGATTATTTTGTCAGATCAGATGTGCTGTGAGACATTCAGGTAACCTGGGAGCAGTTGGCATGTGTCGGGTAGGAAGAAGCCACACTGAAAACACGCAAATCCTTCTTTATAATTTTGCTCAGTGAAGGCCTTCTCCCAATATCCAAAGGGATTGTGATTTGTAACCAAAGAACCGACGACGCATCTTCTTCAAGAGGGGGTTGCCATGAACAGCAGGTCAAGAAGTGCAGATGACCTTGGCTTGCATTCTGCCTTTACTCTTCAGCTAAAGAAGGAAGTAGGTCAGGGAAGAGCATGTGGAAAAAAAAGATCAAGTGTTCTCATTTTTATTTTCAAGTTCAAGCTGTTTTAGGGTCATCATCCAACCTTTGCAGTGTCTTCCCATAAAGTAGAGAGGGCCTAAATTAGACGAGCAACTGCAGGTTCCAGACGGAGAAGAGGTCATCACTTGGTAACTGGCCCCATCTCCCAGCCCACTGCATGACCTCATGGACCAGGGGTCCCCTGAGTTGTCTCTTTACCACTTACCTGGCAAATGCCTATTGTCTACTTGGTGTACTTCACAATGTATTAAGTGCCATGAGCCTGGGAAAACAGTTTAGGGGAGCTTTGCAATGTTTCTCTATTAGTCTGCTTGCTCTAGCTGCCGTAACAAATAGTACAAACTCGGTGGCTTAAATGACAGAAAGTCTTTTTCTCCCAGTTCTGGAAGCTGAGTCCAAGACCAAAGAGCTATTAGAGCTGGTTTCTGGTTGAGGCCTTTCCTTCCTCACTTGTAGATTGTCACCTTCTTCCTTGTCCCCACATGCCCTCTTTTCTGTGCCCATGTGGAAAGAGAAAGATCTATGGTGTCTCTTCCTCTTCTTCTAAAGATATCAGTCCTATCAGATGAGGCTCCTACCCTCATGACTTCATTTAATCTTAATTACCTCCCTCAAGTTAGGGCTTCAGCAAATGAATTTTGGGGGACACAATTCAATCCATACCAGTTTACTTCTGGAATTCTAAGATTTTTTTTTAAAGTTTGAATCATGGATATTTTTGGTCTATGTGAGATTTTACCTAATGTATTATATACATCCACTCTTACCTAAAGTATGAGGGATGACTGGGAAAACTCCCAAAGACCTGGGTATAAACAATGAGCTGGATCCACACAGGCATCACACCTCTAGGGCCGCTCATCAACTTGTAGGATGGAGAGTCATCTCAGCCGTCCTGCCAGAGATCCCTGCCGCACCTAGCAGGGGCCCTTGCACACAGGGGGCACTCCATCCAAATGGGCTGAATGAATAAATGAACAAATGAGTGAGTGACCCAACATGACTTCCCCCAAACACAGGAAATGCCAAATACATAGGATTTTAATAAAAGGAGGCTTGCTCTCACCCTTCTGTCTGTCATTCACACCATTCTGAGTTTGAACCTTGACCATCTTATCTTTAACTCTGGGTTTACTTCATGTGCTTTAGGAAGGGCAGTGCTCCCTCCAAGGCTTTGTGAAGTGAGCCTTGGAAAAACTGTAGAGGTGTGAAAAGCACCTGTCCAAGAAGATCTATAAGACGTCTCCTGTAGGCCTTTAATCTCCTTCTTCCAGGGAGTGTGGCATTGCAGTTCACGGAGGTTCAATCAAATGCAGACAGGTGGGAATGGATTTCCTTCTCTATACTGCTGGCTAGATGGGGAGTCTCTTTTTCTTTCTTTCTTTCTTTCTTTCTTTCTCTTTCTTTCTTTCTTTCTTTCTTTCTTTCTTTCTTTCTGTCTCTCTCTCTCTCTCTCTCTCTTTCCCCTTTGCTTCACAGTGCTCACAAACTTATTTTGAGCACTAAGATGACTGGGACTCCAAAGCATAAGATTAATGCTGTTTGATAATCAAGGAAAAGATGATTTTTAAAATCTGCTTAAGGATTCTAGAAGCCAGCTTAACTTTAAACTATACATGAGCTGCACTGTATAGGAAAAATGTTCAGCCTAAGCCTACTTCACAATGATTATGTTAATGATAAAAGTATTTCATAATTTTTTGATCTATTTGGGATAAATTAAGCAAATTAAGTCTACCTTGCAAAACTTGAATTGGAATAAGGCTATTAGAGTAGAATTCCTACTCTAGCAAACCTATATAATTAAATGTAGAAGACTTAATAAATATTTGATAAACTCAATTCAACTTAACACCCATTGAGTGCCTACTATGTATGTATAAGGCATAATACTCAATGCTACAAGGTTTGCAAGAAAAGAATAAAATAATTTCTCAAGGAGTCTTAGCTTACTAAGTATTTTATGTCATAATAATGTAAAAACATATAATGTCTTTTTAAAAATCAGCTTATGCATTGTGTCTTTAAGCACTCAACTTCCCCATTTACACAATATTAATCCTACTCTACCTCAGAGGAGTCAGTAAAAATGAATAATTATAAAAAGTTCTGACCTTAAGAATCCCTTTGTAAAATGCTACAGCTTAAATAATCCTGTTTAACAGCATTAATTTAAACAGAGTATTCTAGCTGAGAGCCAAAACAAAGGAAAGAAATTCATTTATGGGCTTCCCTGCCAGGGGTACACATACACACTGTCATTTGCTGATCTAATTCTCTCTTCGGCTTGAAATGTTTTCCCTAAGCTCACACAAAGAAATCTACCAAGAGAGAAGAGAGTTCTCTCACCTACAAAACTCAATCTGGATTCAAGAGCAGACAGATAACACTAGTTCCTCTCAAAAAGGCTCTTATTACTGATAGGATTCTTTCCCCACCCCCTTCCTGCACTCACCAGAAGGCTCTATAGAAAGTCTCCATAATTTGCTCCTTTGTGTTTCTCATTAGGGCCTGAGAGGAACCCTATTGAGCTTCCCTGACATTATCTCGGTCCACCTGATGCCTGGGTGTTTTGAAATGTAATATTGTTTGAGGGATAATACCAGCCCTGATTATGTCAGTCACAGAGCTGGGCATGGAATAAGTAAGTGAAGGGGGACTACAAGGAAGAAAGTCAAGGTCATTCACACGTGTGGAAGGAACTGGGCCCTCCTTACTCTCCAGGACATTTGGGAGCCAAACCCGCACTGGCAATGCCATCCCAGGGTGAGTTCCATGTATGCACTTGGCAACAGGCTTCTTGGTCCCAGTAAGAAGTTTGAGCCCCTTCATCACAAAGAGGGGGGATCCGGGGCAGTGAAGCCTTGTAACTATGACAACCACAGACAATGAAAGAGAGCAGTGAGCTGGATCTGTCAAGGCTGACACTGAACGCAGTCAAGGCTGATCTGCTCCCAGAGGAGTAGGTTTGAAGCCTGCAGGCAAGTCCCACTTGCCCCAGTGTGGGTAATTGTGATAGTAGACCCTGCCAAAAAGTACAGGCACTTGTTTCTGCTGGTTGCTGATGCTTCCTTCCCCGCGCAGGCATGCCAACCATCCCTCACGGTCTGTGAACAAGAGGAGAACACGGCACCCACTTCCTCCTTCCCAGCCAGGACACAGCAGAGCTTCACCCTCCTTGGCTCTGTGGAGTGGGCAGTACTGGGCAAGGCCAGCCAAGTGTCTATGATTCCAGGACACTAAGAACACGCAGGGCCAGCAAACCACTCTGGTTCCCTCACTTACTCTGCCCTCCAAGGCTCTCACATCTCCTTAGGCAGTTCCCAGGAGGTGGGGGAGAGGAATAAACACAACTGACCTGGGTCTCAGAGATAATTTAACCCCAATATGCAATCTCAACAGCCTGCTGAACTATGTGCCAGGTGAGTATGTAAATGTGTAAATCAGGCTTAAAACAATAAGGAGTTGTGGGGCCAGTGTCTCAACTGGTCACCTTAAAGGAATCAAATTTAAAACAATGAAAAGCCAAATCAAAACAAAGCAGAACATGCAGCCTAAATAAAACACATTTGTGGGCTTCAAGGGTCCCACAGGCCACTAATGTGCAATTTCTGATCTGGTCTATGCCCTCTTTATGGATGCAGAGACTGACCAAGTCCCAGGGGGAAAAGTTACTTGTTCCTAGGCAGGCCTTAGAACCCAGGTTACCTACATTTCCACCTATGGCTGGTGACCTCACAAAGCTTGCCTTCTTATGTGCTGGGGGTCCGGCAATGGAAATTGCTAGACTTCTAAGTTCTAAACCTTTGGATGTGTGGACACCAAGTCCCCCCTGACCAGGACTGCCTGGGAAAGACTGAGCCGCCCATTGTGGGCAGGGTTCCTGGAAAGACTGCATGGCCTCTGTGGCTCAGCATCTATATCTAGAACCTGGAGATGAGGTTCCCAATTTGTCTACCTTCTATCATCAGAGGTTCCCTAACCATTGAGCATCCTTGTCTGGAGGATGGCAGTTCTACAGAAAAGGCTGGTGTAAGGAGGTAATGAGTTGCCCATGGAAAGCCCTGAGGAGAGCGCTGGATGCAGTGTTTGCTCTTTAAGCATCTCTTAACATTGTGGGGTTTGATCTGGTCTGTAATACTGTTGGTAGATGAGTAAACAAAGAAAATGTGGTCTCCCGAGTATCTCTCTCTCTCTCTCTCTCTCTCTCTCACACACACACACACACACACACACACACAGAGGAATATTATTCAGCCATAAAAAGGAATGAAATCTTGCCTTTTGCAAAAACATGGACGGATCTAGAGTATAATGCTACACGAAATATGCAGAGAAAGACATACCATATGATTTTGCTTACCTGTGGAATTTAAGAAACAAAATAAAAGAGCAAAGGAAAAGAGAGAGAGAGGGGAGAGAGGGAGAGAGGAACCAAGAAAAAGACTCTTAACTGTGGAGAACAAATTGATGGTTTCCAGGGGGGAGGCAGGTGAGTAAAATACGTGATGGGAATGAAGCATGTAAGAGGACACTTACCACAATGAGCACTGAGAAATGTACAGAATTGTTAAATTGCTATATTGTACACCTGAAACTAATATAACACTGTATGTTAACTGTGGTAGAGTTAACATTAAAAAGTAGAAAAATAAACCACTATTGGTAAAATTAAAATGTTACCCAGAAGCCTAACTAATAGGAAATGACTCAAAAGAAGCTTCGTATATGATTCACACAGCACACCAAGGAAAATTATAAGGAAAGAAATCACACGGCCCAGCCAGGAAAATAGAATAATGAAAACCAAGCAGCGGTGCTATCCAGGGTAAACCTTTTCACCAGCCAGGAAGATAAGAATTAAGCAAATTTGTTCTCAAGAAAGATGCGGCAGAGAGCTTTCTCTGAAAAACTGAACAATCTGCTTATTAAGTTCTCTTAGGAAAGGAAATTTCCTAAGTAAATACATCTTATTCAGAATGATCATGAGCCACAAAAGGCATTTTCCTCAAGAGAACTGAGGTAGAGTTTCTCATAAGTTAAAAACTTTCAAAAAAAAAATTGAGAGTGGAGGCCACTTCCTCAGGAGCTATTACATGAGCACACCATCCCGCCTCTTGAAGCTGTTAGCCTTCAGCAGAGTTTCTGTGTGTGGGAAGCGCACTGAGGAGTATCCCCTTATAAGCCTTCCGACTCTTTCCTCCTCACCGCCACAGTCCTGCAGACATTTCTGCTTCAGTTGATGTGCAACCCTGCTTTCTCCAAGCTTCTGAGATGAGCCCTCGTGGCATGTTGGTGCCTTTGCCAGGAGACGAATGCAGTGCAGGAATACAGAAGTGCCGCCACATCAACAAGCTCTCCCTCGCGCAGTCTTGTGCTCCTCTCCCTGGGTGGTCCAGTCCCTATGTTCCTCCTCCTGAGGACAGTCACCTTCATCCATCAGCAGGCCTTGCTCTTCCCCAGCAGGACTGTGTTAAGACTTGACCCCTGGTTTTGGTATGGTGTAGGAAGTGGGGGCAGGGGCACATCCTAAAAGGGGTACACATTCATTGGCTCGAGTGGCAACAACACTTGCTTGGTCTTCCAGTTCCCCTCTAGTGGGGGCAGGGTCGGGGGGAACTCCAGCAGGTCTTGAGGTTTCAAGGGATCTGGGGTTTCAGAGTTGTCAAGTGCATCCACCAGAATGACCCATCTCCATCCTCAAGGGCGCCTCCTTCCAACTCAGATCCTGAGTTGACAGGGCAGCCTTGCTGGGGGTGAGAATTCAGTGCATTCTAGAGGACGGGAGCTACTCCCACTACAAAGTCCTGGGCCTGACTTTTCCTGCCCCGTAGATGCAGGAGATAACATGCTGTTGATGCCTTCTGAATCTCTTACTCTTTTATTTTTTTTTTAAAGTAGGCTTCATGCCCTGCGTGGGGCTTGAACTCATGACCCTGATATCAAGACCTGAGCTGAGATGAAGGATCTGACACTCAAGTGACTGAGCCACCCAGGCTCCCCCATACTCTGCTTTTCATAGTCTTTTGCCAAGGTTGTCAATGGCATGCATTAAAAAGCATCTCACCTCATTGGGATCATTCATTTCATTATAATATTATTTTAGGCCCTTAACCTCTCAAGGGCTGGAGATACTGGCCTTGCTGGGACTCCTCCCCCAATCGCAGCCCCACTCTCCTTCGCGAAGGTCTCCCGGCTTTACCACTACGTGTGGAGAAAGACAGGATGAAGGAGCTGAGCTGTGATGTGGCCAAAACAGAGGCCTCAGCCTATTCTACAGGAGCTCTGGAGCTGGACGGCCCTTCAGTCGTCCTGCCTGGAGACAACAAGACCTGAAGCCTGAAACTGTCCCCTTGCCCAATCATTGGATGTGGCTGCCCTGGGGAACAGTGGGCTGCAGACAGTTCCCAGAGAGGGACGCAGCTGAGAACAGGATGGTCACCTCCCCAAGCAGCTGAGGGACAAGTGCCGTAGCCCAGGGGTGTCGAGAGGTACATACATGGGAGGTACACACGGGGCACCCCCTTCTTTTGTTCATGCAGATGACAGCACCTCATCACCTCTCCCCTCCCTGGGCCCCTCAACCCGAAGCCAGGGATCTTTCCAAAATGCAAATCCGATCACACGATGGCTGACCTGCCTAAAACCCTGTCATGATCTCCCAATGCCCTGAGAATAACGTTCAGTTAGTTGCCTTAACATGGCTCATAAAATTTTGCATGAGCTGATCTCTGCTTATCTCTGTGTTCTCATCTTTCAACACTTCTCTTAAATGTCTTGCTTCTGACCTTAGGAAGACCTTTTAATTTCATGGCGGCGCCAGGCCTGTGCGCGTGTGAGTGTGTGCCCGGGGTCAGGGAGGTGAGGGGTGTCTGGAGGGTACCCTCTCTGCTCTCACTGCCTCCCTTTCCATGACCACTCCCTCAAGCACCTCCAACTTGCTCATTCCTCCTATCCTTCACTCCCTACCTCTCACTTCCTCTTAGAAGCCTTCCCTGATCCCCCGGTGTAAGGAGGTGTTCCTCCTCTGTGTTTCTCATACTTCCTGCACTTTTCCTGCAACCATGCTGCTCGTCCTGTTTTAATTCTTTGCTATTCAGTCTCCCTGAGATGACAATGACCATGGCTGTCTTATTGACTATTGTATTTCTAGCTCCTTGCCGGGTGCCTGGTGCACGGTCTCCTAAATGAATGAATAAATATATGGTGGCTGGAGGCAGGGGAGCAGAAAGAGGCATAGTCTGACCATTCCACAGAAAGAACAGATAGAAATTAACCACTGACAGTAATTACACTTTTGGTCAAACAGGCTCGGAGACAATGGAACTAGTTCTTAGTGCAGATTCTCTCTGAGCACGAAAGCCAGTGGTATCTATTAAGCATGTGAGGAAGGTGAACTCACCCAGTGAAAATGGGATTCAACACTGACCTTTAGAGAAGAGCTCGGTGCCGTTCTGGATGCAGGAACCTGGGGCGGGAGGGGGAAAGGCCAGAGATCTGGAGGGAGTCTCAAAGAAAGCCAACTACATAGTCGGGGAGTTAAGTGATTCCTGCAGAAAGAGAGAGACACCGGAGGTGTTAAGACCTTGGCTTAGAAGGCTTAGGCCAAAGGACACAGGCTGAAGTCTCCACAATAATACTGGATATGAACACAGACTAATGCGTGGAGGCTGAAACACTGGAATCAGAGGCATCCTGGTTCATGACATCAACATAAGGATGAAGGATGCTTTATGTGGCAGAAAGCAAATATATACAGATGCTACTTCCAAGAAGTAACAGAGGAAAAACGGACACATCCGTCACTTTGAGAAGGCCTGGACAGTGGCATCACTGGCTCGCCTCTCCAACAAAGTGGGAGGCATGGACACGAGGGATCACCCTTCTCTCACTGGCTCTGTTCCTCATAATGCTCCACACAGTCAGGCTTGCATCCATAGTAGGCATCTAGCTGCTGTTTGCTAACAAGTCCTTCAGTTACAAAAGAGACATAAACAATTTGGCAAAGCACCTTGGCCTGTAGCAGAAAAAAGCAGCACAGTCCTTTAGAGCACAGAACCCCTTCTGAATGTAACATAGTCATTTATTGTTTTGTGCCCCAGTTTCCCTCTGTTAAAACTGGACTGTTACAGGATTAAATAACTGAATATATGTACTAATGCAATGTTGGCTGGCCATTTACCTCTCTGGCTTCCTCATCTTTAAGGAAGAAAATGGTAATACTCCACCCAGGGTTGTTATGGGTATCAGATGACAAAGCACCTACATCTCTGCATATGTTTAAAATCTTTTTAACGTGTATTTAATTTTTGAGAGAGAGAGGCAGAGTGTGAGCAAGGGAGGGGCAGAGAGAGAGGGAGACCCAGAATCTGAGGCAGGCTCCAGGCTCCCAGCTGTCAGCACAGACCAATGTAGGGCTCGAACTCATACCGTGAGACCATGGCTGAGTTGAAGTCAGCCACTTAACCAATGGAGCCACCCAGGCACCCCTCTCTGCAAGTTTTAAAGTGCTGCCTGTGAGTTAGAAGGTTGGTGTTGGTGTGTGTGTGCGTGTGTGTGTGCGTGTGTCCCTTTAAGCAGTTTCTGTTGTATATCTCTGGACACCAGGAGCATTGCCTGGTATGTGTCTCCTGAGAGGCCGTGAGTGGGTGGCGGGCAAGCCGAGGCACAGACCCCAGGAGGCAGCATTTGGCCCCCTCTGCGAAGCAGGGGTACAGAAATCTACCCAAAGAGGAGAGGTATCCCCTCTCCTGTCTGTCGCCATTCTCAGCCTCTCAGGCCCTCACTGATTCCCATCCAAGGACAACAGCTCTGCCCTGCCACAACCATCTCAGAATGTCCCTCTGCTCTGGCTGACCTGGAATCCTCTCTTCTTACACCAGGGTGCCAGAGGCTAAGCAAACAGAAAACCGCATGCTTAGATGTGCTCACTCTTATTTGGGGTGTTTTGGTTACCTCTTGACAACAGAAGTTTATATCTGAATTGCATCCACATTAATCTGGTATCTCGCCAAGAGGTGATCAGTGTTGCAATGCAGTAAAGGACAACTCCAAAGCCATGAATTGCCATGACTGTATAGCATCATCTCCTAACTTGCGCTCCCCCTCTGCTTCTCTCTTGATATATATGCTTGCTGTAGACAAATCACACCTTATATAAACTGTGTACTTGAATCTTTTCCAGATGCCGTAACTATGATGTTAACAATGAGAAATAGGTAAGGGAAGGCTTTCAAACCTTGAAGCTGTGTTTCAGAAATAGTTACAGCTAGAGATACAAGCTATTAGGCCTTTTCCCAGAAGAACACAAGTAGGATGAAAAATCTCAGTATGGACGAAAAAATACATATAGTTTGTTTTTGTTTTCGTTTGACAGAGTATTGGTATAATAAGGGGCAAACTGAACTCTGAGCATGTACAAGTCTTTGATACTTAGAGCTATCGAATCCAAATTGTTCAATTACATCACTTTATTAGACCTGTCCTTTTTATTGCTATCAACACCAGTACTAGTATTACTATTGCTGCTACTACTACTAATAATAATTGAGTATGTCTCTGTACCAGGCACAATGCCCTTAACTTTAACAAATAGTATTTCCTCAAATCCTCACAACAATTTCATGAGAAGATAGTATCAGTCTCATTTTACAGGAGAGGAAATGAAATCTTGGTGGTTAATTAGGTAATTGGCCCCAAGTCACAAGAAGGTAGTGATGCCATCAGGATTTGAACCCAGGCCATTTAACCTAAAGTTGGATTCTCAAACTCTATACAATGCCACTGCTGGCTGTGGGCTTTCTTTTTTCAGGACAGTGTTTGCAATTTAACCCCAGCTATTTTTCACATTATGAGAGGCCGTGGATTTATGGAGATGGAAAACAGAGCCTCCCTGAGAAATTGAGGTGGGCCACTAGCTGGTCTCTCCAGTTAGCAGGCCAGCAGTGTCTGCACATCAGCTTTAAAGTGAGCATGAGTCACACTTTTGCCTTAACAAAATGAGATATATAGCGTTATGGACTTTCAGAATAAAGTTTGCATATCCTCATTCATTTGGGCATTCGCCAATGGATATCAACCATTCTTTATCCTTCCACTAGGTAGAGTTCCAGGCTGGTGATGATGTTTTTCTCAGAAATCTGAAGGCGATGCTGTACTGCCTTGTAGAGTTCAGTGTCGGTGAGAAATAGGATGCCATTCTCATTCCTGATCTTTTCTTTGTGAATTGTTTCCTCGGGAGCTTTCCTTTTAATGATTTCTCTTTGTCTCCAGTATTCTGAAAGTACGTGATTACATGCCTTAGTGTGGGGTCTATTTTTGCAATGGACTCTTGGTGGTCCCCTCCATCTGAGCACTGAGATTTCGGAGAGACATTTAGAAAAATAGCTTTATTGACATATAATCTGCATTCCATAAAATTTACCCACTTAAAGGATTCAATTCAATAGTTTTTAGTATATTTACAGAATTGTGCAGTTAGCACCATAACCTAATTTTGGAACATTTCCATCACCTCCAAGACAAACCTTGTACCCATTCGCAATCATTCCCTATTCTCTCCCACCAGCTCTAAGTAATCAATCGCCCAACAACTTTGGGGGCTATTCTTTTGAATTATTACTTTAATAATCCTCCCTCGACTTTCTTTGTTCTCTCTTTCTGGAATGTCTTTTATTCAGGTATTAGGTCCCTCAGACTAATGTTTTAGTTTTCTTACCCTTCCTCTCCTATTTCCATCTCCCTTTTTCTGTTCTGTGTAAGGGATATTTCCTCCACTACAGCTCCACACCTCTTATTGAAAATTGTATTTCCAGCAGAATATTTTTAATTTGCAAGAGCCCCTTTTTTTCTCCTTCTGAACATTCTATTTGTAACATCCTGTTCTTTTTTTCATGAATGTAATGTCTTCTTTTATCTCTGAAGATATCACTTACAGCTTTTTTTGGAGTTTTCTTCTGCTTTTTGCATTACTTATTTCTTCTGAGTTTTTTTTTCTTCTCCTACTGTTGTTTTGGTCTCTGACTTTCATAGTAGAGCTTCCTCAAACATTTGGTGACTGCCGACTCATACTTAGGAGTAAAGCACTCAAAAGTATTTGTGTGTGTGTAGCTATATGTCAGTTGAGTGGTGATCACCCCTGCCCCTGTGTTTTCGTCACTTAGGAGCCTTTAAACCCAATACAAATGCCCAAGCCCCACACCTGGAGCATTTGATTTAATTGGTTGTAACCTTGTCATTCATATTTAAAACTTTTTTTTTAATGTTTATTTATTTGAGAGACAGAGAGCACATGAGTGGGGGAGGAAGAGAGAGAGAGGGAGACACGGTATCTAAAGCAGGCTCCAGGCTCTAAGCGGTCAGCACAGAGCCCATGACCTTGCTTAACTGAATGAGCCACCCAGGTGCCCCTTGTCATTCATATTTTTAAAAGCTCTCCAGATGATTCTATTGTGCAGGGGGAGGAACCTTTGTGGGGAAATGGGGGGAGGGTCCTCAACTACCAATAAAGGATATATTTTTCCTCCAGAGAAATCAGATCCCTCAGAAAAGAAACTTTCCATCTCTCACCTTGGCATCTGGCTGCTGATATCCTGAGACCCTCCTGGAGGAAGGGGCTGAGGGTCTCCCAGTCAGCATGTAGGTACTCACACAATCCTGGTGTCCTGCAGAGTGGTTGCACCCTTGACTTTGCCCTATGTGTATGGATCTGGAATCAGAGAGGAAGTCTCTGGTCCAGCGGTTCTTGTTGCTTAGTGTCCAGCATCAGCATCACCTAGAAATTTGTTAGAAGTGCCAATTCCCAGGTCTGATCCTGACCTGCTGCATCAGAAACTCTGGGAGTTGGGTGGGGAGGCACCTGGGTGGCTCAGTCGGTTAAGCATCCAACTTCAGTTCAGGTCATGATCTCATGGTTCGTGGGTTTGAGCCCTGCGATGGGCTCTGTGCTGACAGTCCAGACCCTGGAGTCTGCTTCTGCTTCTGTCTCCCTCTCTCTCTGTCCCTCCCTGTCTTCCCCCCCAAAAAAAGAACCCTCCCCTCAAAAAAAGAAACTCTGGGAGTGAGGGCCCAGCAACCTCCAGGGGAGTCTGATGCCCAGTCACACTTGGGAACTATTCATCTGGGCTTCTGTCTGGGAGCGGGGGCCACGCAGGTGTTCAGAGTGGGGGAGGGGATCTCAGGATCCAGGAGCTCTCACGCACAGGACTTTCTCAGGTCTCCAGCATCTCCAGAAGTCCCTGGGCCCCTCTCCGCAGCCTGAGATTTTTGTATTGGAAAGCAGTAATTTGGGGTCTTTCTTCCATCTCCAGTTTTCACTTCTCTGGTATCCTAAGACAGTTTTAGCTCCTCCATTTGCTTTCCAGTCCCCAGATTTTATTGTTCTCTTCTCCTTTGTGGCGCTCTTTCTCCTTGTAGCACATGTCCTTTTTAGTCCCTTGGCTGCCATTTTAAGTGAGGTTGCGGGAGGGTATTTAATCTATCAGGCTTAACTGAAGTCTTGTGATATAGATTAAGTGAATAAAGCACATTGCAGGGTGAAAAAAACCCCAAAAGCTAATTTCTATATTAACAAAGAAAGAAAAAAAAGAACAAAACCATGATATATGATTCATATATCTGCTATAACATGTATTTTAATACATGGTATGGACAGATATATTCCCACCTCTTAACATTACCTCATGGTAATTGTCTTAGGGAGGTGGGGAATGGGGGAGAGGAAAGAACACTATTATTTTTAAAATTTATTTACTCTTAAATTATTTGAATTATTACGAGTATTACTTGTAGTTTTTTTAAATGTGGAAAATGTATTTGCTTTGCACAAACTGACCTTATTTAAGTTTATTTATTCTGAGAGAGAGCAAGTGGGGTGTAGGGGCAGAGCAAGAGGGGTGAGAGAGCGAATCCCAAGCAGGCTCCACACCATCAGTGCAAAGCCAGGTGTGGGTTTCAAACTCATGAACTATGAGATCATGATCTGAGCCCAAATCAAGAGCCAAGTGCCCAACTGACTGAGCCACCCAGGTGTCCCTATTTTGTGTTTTTTTTAAATGTTTATTTATTTTTGAGAGAGAAAGAGAGTGCAAGCAGCGGAGGGGCAGAGAGAGGAGACAGAAGATCTGAAGCAGGCTCTGCACTGACAGCAGTGAGCCTGATGTGGGGCTCGAACTCACCAACTGTGAGATCATGACCTCAGCCGAAGTTGGATGCTCAACTGACTGAGCCACCTAGGCGACCCTGAACTGATCTTTTTAAATTTACACAGTTGCCTGTGTGACCCATCCAGGGGTTGGAGGGTCTTGGGTTTCAGGGAAGAAATAGTCCTAAATCCTTGATGTTGTCTCAGATTTTGGCAGGGCTCAAACAAAGCCAGCAAGATCCAAATATTCAAGTACCAGAAGTACCTGCCTCTATGCTTATATTTCGTATAGAATAAAAGGAGTGTTCTCACCCCTAGCTGCAGATTAGACTTGCCCTGGAGTACAGAAGAATGTGAGCAGCAACAATAACCACAAAACACCTCACTGCCCTGCCCCTGGACTAATTAAATCCCAGGCAATTCTAATGTGCAGCAAGGATTGAGATTCATTTATGCAGATATTATTTTAATCCCTTAAATTTTTTTTTTAACGTTTATTTGTTGAGAGACAGAGAGAGACAAAGTATGAGCAGGGGAGGGGCAGAGAGAGAAAGAAGGAGTCACAGAATCCAAAGCAGGCTCCAGGCTCTGAGCTGTCAGCACAGAACCTGACCAATCAATTCGTCTTAAACTCATGAACTGTGAGATCATGACCTGAGTCAAAGTCAGACACAACTGACTGAGCCCTTAACTGACTTAATCCCTTTTTTTTTTAAATTTTTTTTAAATGTTTTGTTTATTTCTAGGAGAGACAGAGAGACAGCATGAGCAGGGGAGGGTCAGAGAGAGAGGGAGTCACAGACTGAAACAGGCTCCAGGCTCTGAGCTGGCAGCCAGCACAGAGCCCGACGCGGGCCTCGAACCCACGAACCGCGAGATCATGACCTAAGCGAAAGTCGGACACTTAACGGACTAAGCCACCCAGGCGCCCCCTTAATCCCTTTTTAAAATCAGAAAGACCAACTCTCTGATGCACTCAGATATTAAAAACAGGTTGCTTTGCTAGATTTTTTAATTCTTCAATTTTCTGACATCACATAACACAATACCAGGGAAGTTTTTAGTCTGTGTCTTAAAATACTCCCTAGATTTGGCTTTGCAGGAACCACAGTGATCAACTGTGCAGTATATCTCATAGCATTTGCAAGCTGAATGCTCTCTCATGGGCTTTAGAGATAATGCAACTCTTCATTTTACAGATAAGGAAATGTCGCCCAGAGGTATTCTCTCACAGATTTACTATATTGGGGGGGGGGGGGG
>NW_027529425.1:2023020-2036987 GCF_008692635.1 Crocuta crocuta | reverse complement strand
ATGTGTGTGTGTGTGTGTGTGTGTGTGTGTGTGTGAGAGAGAGAGAGAGAGAGAGAGAGGAGAGAATGAGAAATTGAATGTTGTAAAAGACTTGTATTACTTTTACAAGTTTATGTAACTAGCTTATTCTATATTATAACAAGAACATTCTCTAAAGATCAGTTTTACTTAACTTGAAAAAACATCAGTCAAGGTCCAAATGAATTGAGAACTGCTCATCTATTCTTCCTTGTGGATTTGTACTAACTCAAGTCCTGGCCTTGGCCTCTTGCAGAAAACAAAGAATAATTTTCTTAAAAAAAATTCTGTATCTTTATCCAGTGTGCTTCTCTAAGCTTCTTTGCAGCTTTACTGAAAATATTTTGTTTCAGAGAGAAATCCTCTCGGCTTAACCTGCAATGTCCCAGAACAAATGGTGTGCTGTGTGAACAAGGCACTAGATTGCCAGCTTCTGTGTCTGAGACCCATGGAAGGCTTCAGGTCAAAGTGTTTTCCTTACTGAGGTCAAAGTGAGTAACAAGACAAGGTAGTTCACAGCAGGAAACAGGTTACTCGTGTCATGAGCCAAGACTCAAGTTCAGGAGGGAGGAAGGAAATTAATGCTCACTGGATGAAAATTTATTCTTGGGCTTTCCTCTATTAAAATCACATTCCATTTCCAAGCTACGCCATTACAAATGTCATAACATATGATATGTTATCTTAAATGTACATTTATGGCTTCTCAGGGATATCTGTTAACCTACATGTATACTTACATCCCATGCCTGCGTTATTTAGATGTACCTATTCCGTATGTACAAAAAGTTATGTTCTCCTGTAAGTGAACTCATGTATACCTTTGTGTTGCATCACATGTATATGCAATCACTGGGCAATATTTTTTCCTATTTTTATTAAGATTTATTGATGTATAACTTACATGAAATAGACACATACTTGAACTGCACAATTTGGTAAGTCTTTATACTTGTATACACCCGTGAACCATTACCACAATCAAGATAATGAATACATCCACCTTCCCAAGTTTCCTTTTGGCCCTCTGTAATCCTTCTCAGCCCCTCTCCATTCTCCTATTCCCTTCTGCTGATCTGTTTTAATTTTGCATTTTGTAGAATTTTATATAAATGGAGTCATGAGTATTACTCTTCTTTATCTGGCCCCTTTCAGTCAGCATAATTATTTTCAGATTCACCCATATTGTTACACATATTGGTGGCTCATTCCATCTTGTTGCTGAGTATTTACCACAATTTATTTATTCATCCATTTATTGATGAACATTTGGATTGTTTCCACTTTCTGGCTATTATGACTAAAGCTGCTATAAACATTCATGTACAAGTCTTTGTATGAACACAGTTTTCATTTCTCTTTGGTAAATACCTTAAACTAGATGGGCTGGTTCATAAGTTAGGCATATGTTTAACTTTTAAAGAAACTGTCAAACTTTCCCATAGTGGTTGTACCATTTTCCACTCCTCCAGTAGCATATGAGAGCTCACCCTGGCCAACACTTGGTGTGGTCAATCTTTTTTTATTTTTGACATTTTAGTGGGTGTGTAGAGGTATCCTGTGGTTTAAATTTGCATTTTGTCAGTGACTAATGATGTTGTATATCTTTTCATGTGCTCATTACCCATCTGTATATCATCTTTGGTGAAGCATCTATTCAAATCTTTTGCCACTTATTAATTAGGTTTTCTGTTTTCTTATGATTAAGTTTAAGACTTTTTATGAATTCTGAATACAAGGACTTGGTCAGCCCTGTAATTTGAAAATATTTTCTCCAATTCTATGGCTTAAAAAACTTATTTTAACAGTGTCTTTCAAAGAGCACAAGTTCTAATTTTTGTGAAATCCAATGTATTACTCTTAGAAATGGATAGCGCTGTTGGTGTCATATCTAAGAAATCTTTGCCTAATCCAAGGTCACAAAGATTCTCTCCTATGTTTCTCCTAGAAGTTTTGTAGCTTTAAGCTTTATATTTCGATCTGTGATCCACTTTGAATTACCTTTTAATATGATGTGAGATATAGGTCAAAGTTCATTTGTTTTTGACATAGATATGAAATATTTTTTTAAAAGGCATTCCTTGGGGCACCTGGGTAGCTCAGTCAGTAAGCGTCCGACTTTGGGTCAGGTCATGATCTTGCGGTCTGTGGGTTTGAGCCCCGCATCGGGCTCTGTGTTGACAGCTCAGAGCCTGAAGCCTGCTACAGGTTCTGTGTCTCCCTCTCTCTCTGTACCTCCCCTGCTCACACTCTGTCTCTTACTCTCTCTCATAAATAAATAAACATTAAACAAAATGTTTTAAATTCTAAGACATTCCTTTCTCCACTGAACTTTACACCTTTGTCAAAAATCAATTGACTATATATGTGGGGTTTATTTCTGGACTCTCTAATCTGTTCCATTGATCTATTTGCTTATTATTTCTCCAAGACCACATTATCCTCATTACCGTAGCTTTAAAATAAGACTTGAAGTCACATAATGTAAGTCCTCCAACTTTGTTCTTTTTTTTTCAAAACTGTTTTGGCCATTCTAAGTCCTTCAAATCTCCATATGAAATTTAGAAGTAGATTACCAATTTCTACAAAATAGCATGGTAGAGTTTTTATTAGAATTGCACTGAATCTATAGGTCAATTTGGGGAGAACTGACATCTTCACAATGGTGAGTCTTCTAATCCACAAATGTGGCATATCTCTCCATTTATCTAGGTTTTAATTTTTCTCAGCAGCATTTTGTAGTTTTTAATGTACTAGTCTTGCACACCTTTTGATTTATATATTTTTTTTAAGTTTATTTATTTTTGAGAGAGAAAGAGAGCAAGTTGGGGAGAGGCAGAGAGAGGAGGGGAGAGAGAGAATCTTAAGCAAGCTCCACATGGTCAGTATGGAGCCTGATGCAGGGCTCAAACTCATGAACCATGAGATCATGACCTGAGCCAAAGTCAGACACTTAACCAACTGAGCCACCTAGGCACCACGTTATATATATTTCTAAACATTTCATAGTTTTGTTGCTATCATATATTTTTAAATTTCAGTTTCTAATTTCTGCTAGTATATAGAAATACCACAGATTTGTGTCTGTTGATTTTGAATCCTGAAATCTTCTTAAACTCACTTATTAGTTCTAGTAGATTTTTTGCAGATTCACTAGGATTTTTCAGTGTAGATAATCATATAGTCTCCATAGTTATTATTTCTGGTGTTTATTATTCCTTCATAGACCCATATTACCACTTGGTATAGTTTTTCTTACACTTGAAGATTACTTTTACTATTTCTCACACTATGGATCTTCTGGTGACAATTTTTCTTTTTCTTTCTTTCTTTCTTTCTTTCTTTCTTTCTTTCTTTCTTTCTTTCTTTCTTTCTTTCTTTTTCTTTCTTTCTTTCATTTCTGTAAGTCTGAAATGTCCTATCTTGCTTTTGTTTTTGAAAGACATTTTCATTGGGTTATGGAATTCTACATTCACAGATTTTCTTTCAGTAATTTAAAGATGTTCTGGGTGCTTGTAAGATTTTTCTCTTTATCAGTAGTTTTAAGAAATTTAATTATGATGTGCCTTAGTGTAGTTTCATTTATGTTTATTGTGCTTGGGGTTCATTGAGCTTCCTGAATCTACGAGTTTACAGTTTTCATCAATTTTGGAAATTTTTAGGACATTATTTCTTCAAGCATTTTTTCTTTCCCTTTCTCTGTCTTCTCCTTCAAACTCCAATGACCTCACTGGCTTATTTTAGATTACCTAAAAAATAAATAGCTGTAGCCCATAGGTGGGTGAGACACAGAAAAGGTAATACAAGTGGTCTTTGATTTATCATAGCAGATGAGATGGAGAAAGAGATAATGGAGAGATGGGTAATGTGCTGGGTGAGAAGTCAGAAGTTCCTTGTTTGAATTGCACCAAAGTTAACTATGCAACTTGATGTTAGCCCCTTTATACTTTGGATCAATATTCTCAACTATGAAATCTGGGAGTTGTTCTAGATGATACTTGAAGTTCCCACCAACTTACATATTTTTTGATGCTGGGTGAATTTTGGTGAGAGGAAAGGGGAAAGAAAGGACTGATTCATTCTCATATCTTTACAGGTGTCTAGTATCTATTTATCTTCAAACCTCTTAGTGTAACGAGTTTGAGCAATTTGAGCTTGACGGAGTTATGGAACTTGGTTATTTGGACCAATCCTCTAATTGAGAACAACCTAAAAGCTAAATTTTTAAAATTCCTTAAAAACACCAAAGAGCTGACAAGGTTGTGTGTGAAATTACTAGGGAAATTAGGAACTCAGAGAAATAAGCAGAATACTGAAGCCACACTTGCTTGTCCAGGGAATTCATTTATTATTGGCCTAGATCCCAAAGATAAGGATGTTCCAGTGACTGAGAATTTGATGACATAATTTATCTTCATCCAATGGATGGGATAATGACCTTAAGAACAGGGTCCATCTCTACAGTGAATTCCTCATTTAATATTAGTTGTGTTCAAGGATTGGATGTTCTGTCTGGAACAAAAGCTGTCATTATGTAAGAGGGCTCAAGCTGAGCTTTTAGATCATTAAACTACTTGACATGACCTCTAAGTTCTTATTTCACAGTCAGAAATTCTTTTTTTTTTTTTTAAGTTTTTTAATGTTTTATTTATTTCTGAGAGAGAGAGAGAGAGACAGCATGAGCAGGGGAGGGTCAGAGAGAGGGAGATACAGAATCTGAAACAGGCTCCAGGCTCTGAGCTGGCAGTCAGCACAGGGCCTGACGTGGGGCTTGAACCCACGAACTGTGAGATCATGACCTGAGCTGAAGTCGGACACTTAACTGACTGAGCCCCCCAAGCGCCCCCCAATCAGAAATTCTTAAACCATATTCCCTAGGCGTTCCATAGGTTCTGGAAAAGGTGTGCAGTTTTGCTGGGCAGGCCCTCCCCCTCATTCTGCCACTTACTTTCCCAGCTGCTTTCATTTCTTCCAACAGTCAGGCATGCTGTGAAATTGAGTTTCAGTATCATTCTATTCCAATCCATCAGCTCAGATACTGATCATGAAACAGGTCAATGTGTTAGCTCTCAACAAAGCATTTCTGTTTTAGATTTGTCAAAATAGACTTCCAAAGGCATGTGTTTATAAGGATGATTGATGATTCAACCAAACTTCAGTGGGGTCACTTTTAATTTGGGCTGAGGGAACTGACAAGCCCTTTGTATCTCCTGGTTGTCAACAGTGGCCCACACAAGTAGGGGGCTTCCTAGAAATAACTCCTGTTCAATCTAGGTCAACCCAAATATTCCCCAAGTGTTATGCTTCTGGCTTGAGAATTATGGCAATCAGGATATAAGTGGTGCTGGAGGTAAATGTTCTCATTCTTTTGCTTTGTATTTCCAAGGTTCCATTTACAACATCTGTTAAATGTGCGTCTGTGGGGCTTGGATGGTGACTGAGGCTCCGTAAGGACTGTTAATCGCAATGATGTAGAGAGAATAGTTGAGGCTTATATCCCAGTGGAAAAGCCTTTTCAAGCCTGTTCTCCGTTTTCTGCTCCTTCTCCTTAAAGGATGCCCTTTTAAGATTTTTATTCCCTGGAGTGAGGGTGTTTTTCCAATCTCTAATTCCCAAGAGGCAGGCAAAATTAGGAGGCCTTCTGTCTCTATTGCTTGCCTGTAGTTTTCAGAAGCAAATTAAGCTATCAATAAATCTAGATCAATAAGTTAGGAATGAGTCTTTACTCTAAGTCAGTAGACCATCTATTCATGGGAATGATGTTTTGGGAAGCATACAGCCCCTCTACCACAACATACCTTTCACAACAAATAGCGAGCTTTTATGAGGGGCCAGGCACTATTCTAGAGCTGGAGCCACAGAAGTAAATAAAAACAAAGTATTTATCCCTTATTATTATCCAATGGAGATAATATTCCCTAGCCAGTTACTCTGTGAGCATGATCTTCAGCAAGACTGGAAGCACTGTGAATTACATTTATGCAATAATTGGAGGATTAACATTGATTTCAACTGCAAAGGAAATGGCAATGTCCCTACCTTACTACTCCACCCCCTGGCCCCCCCACGGCACCTAGCAAACACATGCATTCTTTACACTCCCTGGCTTAGATGATTTTCAAACCAGGACTCATGATACTGTTTATTTGTTTAACAAAAACAACTAAACATCAAAACATTAGCCGCAGTTTCAAGTAGCATACTCAATGCATATTTATTTTGTTACAGGGTTTGGAAATTCAGAGAATTCTTTTTAGTGCCAAAATAGCAAAGAAAAATATGAAACACAATAAAAAGAATGGAGTCTAAGCTTTGACCTAAAGTGCTACACATTGACTCCGATTCCTTTTGCTTTCATATGCCATGAAAGGTTTTTTCTTTTTTTTTTTTTTTTTCCCCTTTTGGCATTAAATTGACCTTATCTGTCAAATCCAAAGACTCAAGGCTGCAATACAGCATTATGCCTTTGTTCTCATAACCCTTTTACTACCTTATGTAGTTTTCAGGAAGCTAGACTTAAAAAAACAATCATAACACAGTGTCTCTTCCCACCTAAGATTTTTCCTTCATTTTAAGAGTTTTTTAAAAAATTTTTTAAATGTTTTATTTATTTCTAGGAGAGAGAGAGAGACAGCATGAGCAGGGGAGGGTCAGAGAGAGAGGGAGTCACAGACTCTGAAATAGGCTCCAGGCTCTGAGCTGGCAGTCAGCACAGAGCCCAACATGGGGCTCGAACACACGAACTGCGAGATCATGACCTAAGCGAAAGTCGGACGCTCAACTGACTAAGCCACCCAGGCGCCCCTCATTTTAAGAGTTTTTTAAATATTTTGTAATGAATTCCAACTGGGATGCATGTGGGTTGGGCAGTGGAACAAGGATCGTTTAACTGGCCCTTGTAGAAGACAAAGGGAAATCTTAGTAGGAGAATGTATTTATTTAGGCTGCTTCCATTTAAGAGAAATGTCCTCTACCCCCTTCCACTCAGATGGGCTGTTCATTAGCCAGACTGAATCACAGAGCAAAAGCAGAAAGAGTCTGGCTGGAAGCTGCCACCTCTCTAACAAAAGCAGCCACATACATGAAGGGTTCAATTCGCTTCATGTGGTCTAGGGCTGAGTGGAGAAGGCAACGGGACATCTGGAACACAGATGAACATATTCCCTGATGGAGGCTGGGAACAGTGCAATTCCTCTCTGATTAGCAATCTAAAACATGCACTCTCTTTGTACCTTTCATTCAGCTAGAAAGAGGCTGTTCCAGGTATGAATATCAAGATTCCACAGAGAATAAATAGTTCAGCTGAGATGAAAGAGCCAATAAGAATTTTAGCTCAAAGCTCAAAGCAACTCTGAACCTAATAGGTTGAGAATAAACATCTCCTATTATGGAGGACTTGTTTTGGCTCTGACCTTCTATTACCAACTGCTCTGAGGGCTCAGAACCTCTGATAGTGCTGGGAGAGAGGTTCATTCTTTTAAATTTCGCCTTAACCCCTGCCAAGCGGTGTTACAGAACCAGCAGAAAAAAATGCTAACCCTTCCTCCACCATTTCTGTAACACTTCCATCTGGGTATCCATCTGGGAGAATTTCAGAAAGTCTGGAATGTGTAGACATTTCAAACACAAATTCCCACTTTCCTTTGCTCAATTAAAAACTGAACATTGTTACTACTTACACTTTGTTCATTCTTGTAAGTGGCTTACTATGGTCATCTGGCCAAAATAATAACCCCTTCTTTCCTTATGGAGACTAGGTGAATGATATCTACTGGAAATGAGATAAATTTATCTTAAGGTATCCCTGGAAACAGAGAACAGATCTGGAACAGAGGACTAAAAGTCAGACATTACTAACTGCATATCTTGTTTTTCTCCAAGGCTTCAACTTTTTCTTCTCTTGCTTGCTCCTTCCCATACCCAACATTCCTTATTAAGTCACCTCCCACTATCTTTTTAAAGGGCTAATTTAATTCCCAACTTCTCCACGAAAATGCTCCCTGCCAAATTAACATAGTGACTTTCTAAACCATAGAACAAATCATACATCAAACAAAATCTTTTTTGTTTCTCTCCCAAAGCACTTTCACTATTGTGCACACCTAACAAGATATTTCTTGAAAGGAGAATGTACATCAGACCTGGATGTTGCCTCTTACAGGAGCCTGTATGTAGTCCAGTGGAGAAGATCGTTATAATACAGGCTGAAAGTAGTAAAGGAAATAAAGAATGCAAAGATAAACTACTGTCCTTTGCTGTGTCACTTTGAAGGGAGCAAAATCAGGGTAAACTTTGTGAAGAAGGTATCGTGGGTGGAGAACTGTGAAGGATGAATGGGCTATGTGGCTCTAGAATTGGCAGAAAGGTCATTCCAGACATAGCAAACAACCTGGGCTCCAAATCTGAAGGATGGAAAGTATAGATCATGCATGAAATGCATCAAATAGTTTTCTTTGATTACAGTGAAGTGATCAAGGAATACAGTATAAAATGGGGTTAAATAGGAAACTGGGGGGGGCACATAGTGGAGACCAAAGAGTTTGCAAATTTGCATAGGGAACACGGAAGGTTTCTGAAAGATTAAATGCTTCAGGGCTGTATTTCAGGAAAACTGACCTGGGAACATTATGAGTGTGCTGAAATGGAGATGGTAGAGTTAGAGAATCCAGTTAGGAAGCAGTTGTATAGTTTAGAACAGAAGTAATGAGATGGTGACAATGAATGGAGAGTTGACATATTGCAAAAGTACAATAGGAACTCAGAAACTGATGAGAATTTGAATGGACCTGGAGAGGGGGAGAGAAGACACCTATAACTCCAAAGTTTTCAATCTGGAGGACTTGGAAAGCATTAATACATCACAGTAGGGAATAAAGGAGGAAGGAAAGAGGGATGAAGAAGAGAACGATGAATTTAGTTGAGAATATATTGAGTTAGAAGTAGGGGTAGTGTATCACTGACACGTCCAGCATGCCATCGGTTTATGATGTTCTGGAGTTCTGTACAGATCAGGGACAGAGTCACTAACATAGAGATCGTAGCTAAAAGTATAAAACTTGTTAAGGCAGACAGAACAGTGAGAGAAAGGACAGAGATATGACAACTCAATTTGGACACATGTATTGAGGGGGTAGGTAATGAATAAAGAACAAGGGAATAAGGAGAGAGAAAAAATGCTCTGAAAGCAAAGAAGAAAACCAAAAGAATAAACTATTATAGGAACTAACAATGGAAAAGTTTTGTTTGTTTGCTTGTTTTGGAAAAGTTTTAATAAAAAAATAAAGACTTAACTAACAATGTTGAATGCTGTAATGAGTTCCACGAGAATTACAGAAAAACGGTCATAGGATCTGGTGTGGCAAATTACTGATTTTTAAAGAAAGCTGTTTTTGAAGAAACCAAGCATTTCAAAGGGTTAATGAGCAAGTTAGGGGGTGGGAGAGAGAAAAGAGCCCCTGACTGGGAACCAGAGACCCTGAGTTCCAGCTTGGCCTTGCCGTTAAGCAACCTTATGACTTCTTAACCTCTCTTGAGCTGTTTGTTAGTCTTCAAAATTCTATAAAATCTGTCCTGACTCTTGTTTTCAAAGATTCAAGTTAGCTAACTATTTGCCTAAACTCTACAGACTTATGGAGCTACAAATCTTTATTGGATATATGCCAATTTCAGTACTTGTAACTTATGTAAAAGTGAGGCTCTAAGTGTTTCCTAATACAGAATAATTCAAACCATATCCTTCACGTATCTGCTTGAAGCAAACCTCCCACCAGCCTCCTCCCATCCCTAGTCCACTCTCCTTTATTTCAACAACCGAGCCAAGATAGTATCTCTAGTTTATCCAGCAACTTGTCCTATTACTTGAAGTCAGGCGGTGCCCCCAAAAGCCTTTTTTGTGTGTTGAAATCTGTTGGGTCATATTAACAATCAATCCCCAAACCGTGGCTTTCCAGCCACATGTGATCGTATACTTGTACAGGAACACTTTCTGAAACTCAATGTCTCATATCACAAAATTAAAGCAGAAATATGTTATTCAAGAAGAACCCAGATGCACTGAAGAAAGAACATTTGCTTTATTTGGGGGCTTTAAATCTATCAGGATCCTATAGCAATACAAACTCAGAATCACTGAAATGTTAAGGACTATAAATCTTTTAGTTGGGTTCAGGCACATAGTCCCATAATATATTCGAAGTTAGCGTAGGTGTGGAGTAGTTTGATTGAATCTTGTGATTAAGGTTAAGAAATAATGCTTTGTTTGAAAACACACACACACACACACACACACACACACACACACACACGGACAGGATAACTTTCTCTTGCTGAGACACCAGAAAATTTTCCTGGAGTTCTCATCCCTTGCCTTTCTTTCCTCCAAAGAGGTTGGCCTGTTCTTTCTCAAGAATTCTTGTTTTAATTCCAAATGGATATTATAGGGAAAAAAAAGAAAAAAATTCAGTTTGTTTTTGAAAGAACTTATATAATTCAGCTCCAAATTCAGTGGAGAAAAGGAGAAGAAAAGGACAGTTCGCATCTTTGGTGCACCTGTTATATGCCCAACCTGTTCACATACATTATCTTACTCAAGCCTGACAATAAGACTTTGCAGTAAATTCAGCTTTGGTGTTAGAGATAAGAAAAATGAGGCTCAGGGAGGTTAAGCTATCCTCTCAAGGTCAAATGGCAAGTTATAAAACTAGGATCGGAACAAGGGCTGAAACAAGACTCCAAAGCTCAAGCATGTTCTACTTTACCATGCAGTTCAGTCTAGTGAAAAATTCACTCTTGAAAAGGTCCTAGCATTTTAGGCATAAAAGAGTATTTGTTACAAATCACTGGAGCCTCTAAATTCTATTGTATCAGTACTGAATTCTACTGGAAAAAAAAAAACTTAACAAAACAAAATAAAAACATCCCAAAGCATCACACACGCTTAGTTCCCCTCCCAACTGAAAATCGACAGGACAGTTCCTGAGTCATGTTCACAGAAAGCTGTCCTTGGACTCTATTATTGAGCTCACACCCCCATTGCCGACTTCCCAAGTGGCACCGAGAAAGAGAAGAGGAAATGTAAGAAAAGTAGAAGATGGGATCCTCTGACACCATGGTGGAAATTAGCACATTTCCCAGAAGACCAAGATAAAAATGCATGTGAGAAGAACAAGGGAAGCAAACAGATGGGGCAGTAAAATGGAGGCGGAATGAGCTCATCAGGATTTCCAGCACACGGTTTAAGTCCATACTGGGCTCTCAGCTGACCTGGGAGCCAGGAGACATAGTGAATGAGTGGGTGGTTACTATGCTGCAGCATCAGTTACACGAAGAGATTAGGTGGAGCTGATTCACTGCGGCAGGATCCGCACGACTTTTCAAGTGGAGGAAAATCTGTGGGCCCTGGTCTCGGCCACTCACAGAAGCATCCTTATGGACAGCATGAGTCAGATGTGTGGGATCCTGCAGGTAGACGGTGTTGTTGTACCGTGAGTAAACCAAGGGCGAGCTTTGCTGTTGCCGAGAGCAGGTTTCAACCGGGCTATGGCACAGCTCTGTGTGAAGGTTTATCTGCTGGATACACAAACTCCCCACCTTCCCATACTCCTCCTTGGCTACAAGTGGTTCATAACACAAACAGAAAGGACAAGGCTCTGGAACGTTCGTCACACTGGCCCGTGATCCTTTTCCAAACTATCAGACCCCAGAAGGGTCTCTGGAAGAGTCTGATCTAATCCCCTTATATGACACACAGGAAACTGAGGTCCTGGGCGAGGAATGACTTGCCCCAAGCCACTTAGCTAGTGACAGAGTGGGCTTGAGGACTCAGTTCCCCTGTTCCTAAGCAGGCAGACTTACTGCTGCACCAGCAAGAAAAAGTCACACCCCAAATAGCATAGACCCTGTGAACTAAGCCCTCTAATTATACTGCCTCCAGAGGAAATGGCATGTTAAATGCCTTGGTCTCTCCCTCTGGGCTTTGTCAGTTTCACGGGTAATTTCCCGGACTGAAGTCTCTTTTGAGAACTTTGAGAGTAATTATTTTGGGATATGTGCTTTGTTATTTTCATGCCTTCTTATACACTACTTTTCTTTGTTCACAAGAAAATTAGGATTCTGGAAATACACTTGACTTTATTTAATTATTAAAGGAACAAGCATCCATTTCCAGTAGCCGTGAATATAAATGTATCAGTGTGGGTCAACAATGGATATATGGGAACAATATAGGCTATTATTTCTCTGTGTTCACATCCAATTAAGATCCACTTAGGTCTCAGGAAAAATCATCAAAACTATGAGTGAAAACTGAAAAGTGAAATCCTTACCTGGATAATTCTGAACACGTCTGGATTCGGTGCCTGGTGGAATCACCTAAAACATAACATTTTATAACAAGCTTTGCAACCTGACTCTTCATTATTGCAGTACCTGTATACGTGGGCTCACTGGAACTTTTGGAGTTTTCAAGGAGCTGGAGTGAGGACGTAGAAGGAATGAGTCTATTCAAGGTCATGCTTACTATGTGAAGCTGATACCTCCTGGAGACCGGGACCAACAGCAGCATTAGCTCCTTATGCAGCCTCCCTCCTCCCCACCTCACATCTTTCCTACGAACAAAGGAATATTCTTACCTGAACCATCATCACTTCCACTGTCCTCCGCTTTGGGTGTTGTGTAGACCAGATTTTCTGCCTCTAATGTTTATCCATGAAGAGATCTCCACGAATAGAACTTTCCTTGTAATTTAGCCACATTGTCCTTGAAAACCCCACAACTATTTACATAACAGAAGCTATTGTTTGAAGTGCAAAGCAGGTCAAAATTTGGTTTCTGGAGATTAATCACTGCGGTCTATTTTATATTATCATAATAATTTCATTTATTTTGATACGATTTGTTTTCAGCATCAACCTCGGCTTCTGTGCACAAGTGACAAATCCATTTGTTTCTGGTATAATGGATAATGTGATTAATGACCTTGCAACAGGAGTTCTTAAAAACACTGAGGGGGAAAAAAAAGTTTCCATTTATAATGTGCAGTAAACCAGCTCAGTCTGTAGCTGTGCCTCAAAGATCCCTCTGAACTTGTTTGCAAGCCACGGCCAAGATTTTCAAACAAATTTGCTCCTGCCTTTTGGGGTTTCTGTCCAAAGCTGTGCTCTCCAAGAATGTGAGGACAGCGACGTCGAACTGGGAAACCGGACCTTTGGGCAGCCCGCTTGCAAGGGTGGGGCCGTGTTTTACGGCGCGGTGCCCTCGCCACGGCTGCGCTCCGACAAACCCAAGGAGCCCAGGCCTCGCTGAGTAAGGTCACAGCACCTGCTGGGCTGTCGCCGCGCACGGGAGAGCTCTGCGGGTGGCCTCGTGACTCCGGCCTCCGCGCCAGGCCCCCCGCCCCCCGCGTAGGGGCGGCGCGCGCGCGCGCGCGCGCGGGTGTGCGGACGCCCCCCCCCCGCAGTCGGCATCTGGCGCGCGTTTCCGGTGCCCGCGGACCTGGGAAGACTTCCGCAGGTGGCGGGGGGGAGTGGGGACCAGGAGGTGGACGTGCATGGGGAGGCCGTCGTGCGTCTCCTTCCCGCTTTCAGGGTGACGCGGCCGCGGCGGCCCGGACCGGGAAGCCTACGAGGCCCGCGGGGGAGAAGTCTCTCGACGGCAGCCTTGGGTTCGAGTTGCTCCTGGGGCTCCTCCTCATTGTCCTCACTTGGGAAATGAGGGTCCCTCCCCACGGGGGTGGCGGTGGCCGCTAAGCGAGGCCTCGCGCCGCGCCGGAAGCTCAGAAGGCGCCCCGGGGAAGCTCCCGGCTTCTCTTCAGCCCGCGACGCTTGCGTCCTCGGGTGGGTCCTCGGGGCGCCTGGACACGCTGGCCAAGGCTCGCGAAGGCACTCGGGGAGTGTTTTTCTCCCCTTTCTCCTCAGTTCTCCCTTCCTGGGGGCCCCAGGACCCCTCGCTCT
>NW_027529425.1:1949432-2018147 GCF_008692635.1 Crocuta crocuta | reverse complement strand
GCGGCTCCCTGAGCCCCGAGGAGGAGCTGCGGGCCGCGGTGCTGCAGCTGCGCGAGACCGTCGTGCAGCAGAAGGAGACGCTGGGCGCGCAGCGCGAGGCCATCCGCGAGCTCACGGGCAAGCTGGCGCGCTGCGAGGGGCTGGCGGGCGGCAAGGCGCCNGCGGCTCCCTGAGCCCCGAGGAGGAGCTGCGGGCCGCGGTGCTGCAGCTGCGCGAGACCGTCGTGCAGCAGAAGGAGACGCTGGGCGCGCAGCGCGAGGCCATCCGCGAGCTCACGGGCAAGCTGGCGCGCTGCGAGGGGCTGGCGGGCGGCAAGGCGCCGGGCCGGGCGGCCTCGGGCAAGGACACCATGGGCGATCTGCCGCGGGACCCCGGCCACGTCGTGGAGCAGCTCAGCCGCTCGCTGCAGACCCTCAAGGACCGCCTGGAGAGCCTCGAGGTAGCCGGGAGCGGGGGTCCTGGTGGGGGTAGGGTCCGAGGAGCGGGGCAGAGGTGGGGCGCGCAGGGTCCTGCCTGCCAGGCTGTGCTGGACACGGCCTCTCGGGGCGAGCCCGGACGCGGGGCGAGCTGGGCTGTGGGTCAGGGGAGGGCTTCTCGGTCGTGGTCGCCAATTTGCTTGCGTGGCTCGCAATCCGCCCCCACCCCGCTTCCTGCTGGAAGGAAGGGGTTAACTCCCCGCGCGCTGGGACTGTCCGCCGTGTGGACAGTCACTTCCCGAGGTCCGGGCGAGCGAGCCTCTTCCCTCTTGTAAAACTCCGAGTCCCTCGGAGCCGGTCGCGCTCCCAGAGGCTGTGCCCAGTGACGTGAGGCTGCCGCGCGAGGTCGGCTGCCCTGGGCGTCCCGTGTTCTCCTTTTATGAAGGAGCTGCGGGCTGGGCCTGAGCGGGCGGAGACCTCGGGGTCTTGGCCGCAGGCGATGGCTGGCGGGTCGCGGGCCACAGCAGTTCGCCTCGGAGGAAACCCAGGTAACTTCAAAGACGCTCTGTCCGCGAATTGCGCCCTTCTGAGGTGCCCTTACAAAGGGGGAAGGGACCTTACTCCGTGCTCTCTCGAAAGGCGTATGCAGTTTGGAACTTTGAAAGAAAAATTCTCATGTACTCCATCTTCACTTTCGAACCGTATTTAAGAAGCGTGGATGTTTCTGTTGAAAACGTTTACCCAAATACTTATTAGCAAAACTAGGTTTCCATTACAGGTGATAATTATTGCAAAATTATTTGAGGACTTCCCGTGGCATGATGGCTAAATACAGTATTTTCAGCATCTGTATAATCCCTGATTCATGATGATTAATAACAGCGAACATTTCTAGTTCACTAAATATGCACCAGGCGTGTTATCTAATTTTAAGCCTTGCAACAGTCCTTTGAGGCAGATCCTATTGACTGCACTTTACAATTCGGAATGCTTTAGAAAGGGGGTAAATAGCTGTCCCAAGGATTCATGGCTGGGCAGCAGCAGACTGCCTCCAGAACCAGCATGATGGTAGAGGAGTAAAAGAAATAGGAAGTGAGGATTTAGAAACTGCATTAAAAGCAGAGATTCCTGGAATTCAGAAGTCTCATGTTTTAGAGCTCTCATTTTCCAGTAACATCTCTGGCAAGCATAGTTATTCACCGTTTTCGCCACACCGGAACTCGGGGGCTGTTTTCATTTCTAGATGAAGGCTCCTCAGCTTTCGGCACCTTTTGATTCCTTTTTTAATCATAGCTCTGTTGCAGTCTTGACCCAAGAATGGTAGATAGTGATTAAAATGTTGACTTTTTAGCAAGAGGAGAAAACCAGCTTTCTGAGAGAGGAAAATGTAATTCATAAGTTTCAGATATTGCAGCAAGGTAATTCTTGTTTGGCTTTGAAATCCTTTCCGTACAAAAAAAGAAAAACACGTCAGTGAAGTGCGCCCCTTGGCAGGGTTTAATAGTCCTGCTTTGGAAGCTTCTCCCTGTGTGGTTGGGCTTTTAGAGCTGCATCTCACAATTTCTTTTTAAATGGCCTTAATACTCCTCCTTCATGTGTCCCTCTCCCCAAATGGAAGCACCAGCTCCGAGTGAACGTGTCCACCGCGGTGCTGCCTGGCGACTTCCGAGAGGTCCTCCAGCGGCGACTGGGGGAGCTGGAGAGTCAGCTGTTGCGCAAAGTGGCCGAGCTGGAGGACGAGAAGTCCCTGCTCCACAATGAGACCTCCGCTCACTGGCAGAAGACTGAGAGCGCCCTAAACGCTCTGCTGCTGAGGGTGACTGAGCTGGAGCGAGGTGAGTTCGTGGCTGGCTCCTTTGTCGCCCTGTGGTTGACGTCCCTCCCAGCACCGCCCTCCCCACCACCACCTTGGTGTTTGGCTGCAGGGTAAGGGCGGCTGGGCTCTGAGCAAAGCAGAGCGGGCAGAGAGGAACGGCCCCACAGCTGTCTTCCCCATTTACACACCATGCCATTAGGGCCCTTGAGGGAGTGGTGGCTTCCAGACCCCTGTGCCTGCCGACGACTCTTAGCACTTGGTTCTGTGGCCGCTCCTCCTCTGTCGTCCCTGAACCTACCCATCCTATGTGCAGAAAACCGCAGGATTCTTTGCCGTTCCAGCAGCACTCTGCTTGGCCTTCTCCGTTTCTCAGATGAAATGGGGGGGGGCACTTTCAACTTGAGGCATCTCTCCTGGTGCACAGGGGTTTAGGATTTCCACCTGAAGGTTGCCTGGCTCAGCAGCCTCGTTGGCACATCTTCCGACAGAGACTGAAGGCACTGATGGCTCCTGGGAGCGGCCTGGTTTCCGTCCCTTGCAGTTGGACCCAGGGTGTCCGTAGCGATGGGGCACTGCATGGGGATGGCTTGTGGCCGGCTGAGCAAATAATAAGTGTGACTGAGGATGGTCCTGCCAGGAGTCAGCCCCAACCCTGGCCCACTGGCATTATCCATGGAAACACTGTGCAGCTGGCCGGGCATGGTGACCAAGTTGCTATGAGGGAGTAGGTCGATAGAAGCCCGCTGAGTTAGTGTGGAGTAGTGCCAGGCAGTGTGCTGGCACGTCGCCCCAGTGAGACAGGACTTCTCATACACCCGTGACACCAGTGAGAAAACTCCAAAGCTTTCAGCCAGAGGTGTGTCATGTAGGGAGAGGGGCCCAAAGTGGCGCCTGGGCCACCAGCTGATGAGCAGCAATGGCAACATGGCTTTGGCCACCTAGGAGCTGCCACTGTGTCACTGTCCCTCCCATTCCCAGCCTCATTCCAGCACCCATGCTCTTGGTATATAAGTTCTACAGAAAGCCCTCAGAGCTCCTCTGGCACAGAAAGGAGGGCCGTGTCCCAGCTAGAGCCCAGCTCTGCCGGGCAGGGCCCCTGACTGGCCTTCTTGTAGCGCCCCCAGGACCTGGGCTCCAGAATCCTTCTGTGTGCTCCACCCGGTTCTGGGATGTGTCTTCGAGGAAAGTGGTCATTTGCTGAGCCGTTTGTCTTTTGGGCGATTTTAAGTTTATATCTGCCCTCTTTGTGGTGAGTCTAAAGGGATAGATAAACTGCCAGTCCCCAGATACACCGTGAGTGGAAAATATACTGTGCTCCTCAAAAGTACCCTGCTGAACCCAGAGGCAAGGGACCTCAAGCATGTGCAAAGTAGGGTGTCTTGGGGGGCCTTTGGCTTTCGGTCCGTCATCTTCTGGCCATTAAGTGCCTGTTCTGGGCCAGACACTAGGCTGTAATCCTGTGAGGTAGGTATTAGTGATAGACGAGGGACCGAGTCCGATGCCTGCATCTACATCTCCAGCAGGTTGCAGAGCTGGGTGGTGACCCCAGCAGATGAGAGGCTCGGAGGCTGTAGCCTGGAGTGCTGTGTAGGCTCTAGCCCTAGTGAGCAGCAGGCTTCCCAGAGCCCAGCAGCAAGCATCCAACCCTGAGTGCCGCCCAGACCCACGGGTGCTCGTCTTCTTTGTTGTGGGACCTGCCCATCTTCCAGGGACTCCACAGTGGGGCCCCCCCAGCCAGGCCCAGCCCGCCTCAGAGTCCAAGTAAACGCTGCCACTGAAAAGAACCCTTCTCATTTGACCCCAGCTGGCCCCACCCGTTTTCACTTGTCTGCCACCTGCAGCCTCTGATTTATTGGTCAGGCCTTTTAATGCCTTAAGTGGTTTTAACTAAGTTTCCTCTGAACCTTCAAGCTGTTTGATATAAATAGAGGGCGCCAGCTTTCAGGATGCAGGCCCCCTCCTCTGCCCCTCAGCCCTCCCAGGTCTAATTAAACCTATCTGTTGTCACCTAGCTAACTACATTACCGACACCGAGCCTTATTAAGTCAGCAAGCCTGCCCACCTGCCAGGGTAGAAGTTATTTCTCTTTATTAGATAACCATGCCTTTGTGAAGAAAGGGCAATTTGCAGATTAAGTACTAGCGGCTGCACGTAGTTGAGGGAGGGACTTCCACTCCCTGCTCTGTCATTCATTAGCTGTGTGGCTGGGGGCTAAGTCCTCTCTCTCCTCTGAGCCTCGATGTCTCAGCTGCACAACCCGCAAAATCTCTCGGTTTTGTTTCAGCCAAACACGGGGTCAGCCCCCCCTGTGCCCTGCCGGGGCCCCCTCACCTTCCCCAGGTGACCAGGTCCTGCCAGCCCTCACCAGGTGCTTAGCAGCCCCGCAGCCAGGAGGTCAGGATGCAGGAGACAAGACTACACAATCAGCCGATCCGAGTAAATAGTACACATGAGACCCAGATTCTAGCAGTTCTCTGCCGCCTGCTCCAGGGGTGAAAGGGCGATACTGTGCTCTGTTGCCTTTCTTTTCACACGTCTTCCTCGGTCCCGTGGTTCACACCACAGCACCAAAGAACTTATCTCACGTATTATTTACTATGAAAGCAAATGAATTGGGGGTGGGGGTTGTAGTGGAGAAAGGCTCATCCATTCTGGCTTCTGTTCTACAGAAGGGGCTGATTCATCCACCAGAGGCACCAGCACTTTGGCTTCGTCGGTTCTGGGTCCAGGGAGCCTGCCTCTTTCTCACGGTGACACAGTCCTTGTGATCCCTCATGGATGTCCAATAAATACTTCTCAAACGAGTGAAGGGTGTTCAGGCTTCTACCCTGGCAGCATCTAGTGCCCTGAGAGTTCACAGGATTGGATGGTGCCCTGAAAACTTCAGAATCTGTGATAACTTGAAACAGGGTCTTGCCTTCCATGTGTTTATTTTTGTTGTTAATTTTGGGATTAAATCAAAACTATTGGAAATTACTTAGATTCATAGAAGAGTACCAGTTGCTTTCAAAGGCAACCCGATTTACCTGGGGACAATCAGGGGGTCCTCCTCAGTCCCAGATGGGCCCCAAAGTCTCCACGTGAGGCAAGGTGCGTTACCTCAGTGGGGAGGCAGACCTCCATATTTCTCTGCCTCTCACTGGTTCCAAACCACAGGAAATTGTCAACAGATGCAGTCTTCTCTTGAGGAGGAAAGGGCAAATCATGAGCAAGGCGGTCCATGTCAGCCACTTCTAAGTTAAGTTGTAGTATGGAGGCACGGATATAGACGCCTTTGCCTGGGTGGCAGTGATTTCTTTAGGGGGAGAAATGGCAGGGGCTTGACAAGTGTTTACTCAGTGCCCAGGTCCCTATTAAGACTTCCTGCCTCCAAGTTCATCAGGGCCCCGACCCCACCCTTGCTGACAGAGCCAGGATTTTAAGAAAATAGCCGAGGAAGGATTTTTCTGGCTTAGTTTAACCACACACAAAAAAATGTTTTTAATGTTTATTTATTTATTTATTAAATATTTTATTTATTTATAGGAGAGAGAGAGAGAGAGACAGCATGAGCAGGGGAGGGTCAGAGAGAGAGGGAGTCACAGACCGAAACAGGCTCCAGGCTCTGAGCTGGCAGTCAGCACAGAGCCCGACGCGGGGCTTGAACCCACGAACCGCGAGATCATGACCTAAGCGAAAGACTAAGCTGCCCAGGCGCCCCTTTAATGTTTATTTTTGAGGGAGGGACAGAGCACGAGCGGGTGAGGGGTAGAGAGAGCAGGAGACCGAATCTGAAGCAGGCTCAGAATCTGAAGCTCTCAGCACAGAGCCCTCTGTGGGGGGTCGAACCCATGAACCAGGAAATCATGACCTGGGCCAAAGTCAGACGCTCAACTGACTGAGCCAACCAGATGCCTCTAACAAGGAAATTAAATCCATCTTTCCCCTTCCTCCATATTTCAGGAATAGCAGTGTTCTTGTTTACTGCTGGGGTTGTAGCACTTTGAACAGCAGTTTCCCGGTAGCAGGTGCTCTGGTGCTCGAAGGACCAATCTGGGGGAAGAGGGGGTCCAGGTGAGCTGTCATTCTGGGCTGCGCCTGAGGGGAGCAGGCTAACGCCCCACAGCCTCTCTTCTCCACCCCCCAGGCAACAGTGCGTTCAAATCTCCTGATGCGTTTAAAGTGTCCCTCCCGCTTCGCACAAACTACCTGTATGGCAAGATCAAGAAGACACTGCCTGAACTGTACGCCTTCACCATCTGCCTGTGGCTGCGATCCAGTGCTTTGCCAGGCATCGGCACCCCATTTTCTTACGCGGTGCCTGGGCAGGCCAACGAGATCGTGCTGATAGAGTGGGGTAACAACCCCATTGAGCTGCTCATCAACGACAAGGTGAGGCCCGCTTGGACCACCGCCCTTCCCCATCACGACAGCAACAGTCAGGGTGCTGCAAAATCTGACAGCCCACTGTAGGGCCGTCCTCCTCGGAATGGGGACAGCTCTGCGCTGACTCAGCCCAGCCCGGGGCAGCTGACTGGGCAGGGGGCAGGGGCAGGCAGCTGTGGCTCGTGGAGACCCAAGCTGGGAGTGTGGCTTAGAAGCAGCTCAGGGTCCAGGCCAGAGATGGTGGAAAGAACAGAGCTGTGGTCTCTGTGGGCCAGCCTGAATCATCATTGGCCCTTGGGCCAGTCAGGGAGGGCTGTTCTCTGGGGCCATGCTGATTAGGGGAGGGGGAGTGTGTGTGTGTCTCTCTGTGTAGAATACTTCTCAGCGTATTTTTTGGGTTTATTGAGATGTAATTTATATACAGTAAGACTAAGAGATTTTTGGAGTACAGTTTGACCAGTTTGACAAATGTGTGCAGATGTGTGACCACCACAATTAAAATATAAAAGCGTTTCAAGCCCCCCCCCCCGCAATTTCCTCATTCCCCTATCTAGTCAGCTCCTGCCCCTACTCCAGCCCATGGCAACCACTGATCTGTTCTCTGTTCCTATGGTATTGCCTTTTGTAGAGTAAATACCCTTTATTAATGTTTTTATTTATTTATGAGAGAGAGAGAGAGAGACAGTGCAAGCAAGGGAGGGTCAGAGAGAGAGAGAGGGAGACACAGAATCTGAAACAGGCTCCAGGCTCTGAGTTGGCTGTCAGCACAGAGCCTGATGTGGAGCTCGAACCCACGACCCGCAAGATCATGACCCGAGCTGAAGTCAGACGCTTAACCGACTGAGACACCCAGGTACCCCGAGTAAATACCTTTTTTTTAATAGACCGGCTGGTTTTGACGTTCAAGAGCATGATCTCCTCGAGAACTCGGCTCTGGGCATCTGTGGGACCTCTAGGAGCACCATGTAAACTTCCATTCTGAAGGGAGACTCAACATAGACAAAAATGTGTCCTCATACCCTTGCTGGGGCTGAGCTCCAGCCCCCTGCTTCCTCTACCCTGGCCCTGTACCCTGCTTGTATTACTGAACTGCCCTGGGTGGAGTTTGTTTAAGTGGGAAATGGTGTGGAATCTCCCTGCTGGGCTCCTTCTCGCGGTGACCATGTTCCCGAGCCAGGGATTAATTGTTCTAAGTAACGCCCTTGGACACAGCAGGGCCCAGAACCTTGTTTTCCTTTTGGGTTAGGTGGCATGTAAACAACCAATTCCCTAGAGGAAGCACCGGGTTGCTAGGATACCAGCAGTAACAACAGGACGGTTCCCAGTTGGGCTGCTCTGTGGTACTCACAGGATGCTCACAGACACTGATGTGGGTCACAGATGCCATTCCTCCAGTTCTGTATGGGGGTCTGAGTGTGCACCTCCCCCCCACCAGCACACACTCCCACGTAATTGTAAGCCTTTGGTCTTTTGCACAGGAGGACGGGGACACACACACACACACACACACACACACAATCCCCAAGTGCCAAGACAGAATTTGAGACCCTGCCTCGAGTATAGATGCCTGGTTGGATTGTCTTCCAAAGATCCCTTTAGGTTCTCCAATGCAAGGCAATGGGGCCCAATGGGGCCGGGAGGGGGCTTGTTCTTCACATCTGCTTGGTCTACACAGTGTCCTGGACCCTCAGCCAAGTTGGGGACCAAGGGTATCCATTTGCAAGCCGGGCGACCCTGGGGGCAGGAGCGTGTCCCCAGGCTGCCTCTTTCTTGAATGTCTGTGTGTCACACACATAAAGCATCCCCAACCCGAGGCCATCTCACCCACATAGAGAAGGGGTCATGGGCTGGGAAGAGCATGACCTCCAGTCCCCACGCACGTCAGACTCCGGGGAACCCTGTGGGGGGCCCTCACCTGCATGTTGCTGCCTACAGGTTGCGCAGCTGCCTCTGTTCGTCAGTGATGGCAAGTGGCACCACATCTGTATCACTTGGACGACACGGGACGGCATGTGGGAAGCCTTCCAAGATGGGGAGAAACTCGGCACAGGGGAGAACCTCGCCCCCTGGCACCCCATCAAGCCAGGGGGGGTGCTGATCCTCGGGCAGGAGCAGGTAGGTGCAGGGGAGTCTGGGAGTACTCTGGCCAGCCACGCATCACGAGGCCATGGCTGCAGCCTGCCCCCTGCCCAGCTGTCTGCCTTCCAGACTTGCACTGCGGCCTGATGGCTGACTGGGCCCATGAGTGGCTGAGGGCCAGGGGACCAGGGTGTGGTGAGTTCAGGAAGATTCCAGAATGAAGTCCGACATAGGCGAGCAGAAGTTTCCCTGAGCTCGTGCTGTCATGGAGAGACCCCCATTCTCTCTCCAGGCATTTGGCCTCTGCTGGGCACAACACTGGTTCAGGGTGCCAGGGGCTGATGTGGCACCTCCAGGAGCTGCTGGCTCAGTGTCTCGGGCACCTGGGGCATGACTATGTGATGCTCAGTGCCCCGGGGAAGATGGAGGTTGGGAATGTGATCTCAGAGGCTGCCCTTGCTCCCTGGAAGAGAAGAAATCTAAGTTGCTTGTCTGCTCTTGGGCAGATAAGAGTTGACGTTTCATCTGTATTTGAGGTTTGCTGAAAGCCAGAGAGTAGAGACCAGGTCCTTTGAGAGCTTCTAGTCTGGGCCCTGCTCGGCCCATTGCCTGCCTCACTCTGCTGTTGCTTCCCTGCTGGCAAGGCTGGGAGTCTGGAGACCCAGGTCTAGTACTCACTTTGGGACTTGGGCAGCTGTCGCCTCAGGGTGGTGTGGTCTGTGCCTGGGGTCTGGACTGTACAGGAATCGGGTCAGGGAGGGGGTGTGGTCAGAAGTGGGGGGGTGAGGAATATGCTCCAGTCTCCCCCTCTCCCTCCCTACTCTGCACCCCTTCCCGAGGCCATCACATCCCCAGAGAATCAGTGGGCACGTTTGCCTTCTGAACCCGTGCCGATGAGGTTCTGTCCCCTCTGCCCAGGACACCGTTGGGGGCAGGTTCGACGCCACACAGGCATTCGTGGGGGAGCTCAGCCAGTTCAACATATGGGACCGCGTCCTTCGCGCACAAGAAATTGTCAACATTGCCAACTGCTCCACAAACATGCCGGGCAACATCATACCCTGGGTGGACAACAACGTAGACGTGTTTGGAGGGGCCTCAAAGTGGCCCGTGGAGACCTGCGAGGAGCGCCTCCTTGACTTGTAGCTGCTTCTCCTCTGTCTAGGAGGCCAGGGCTGGGTGGCTCCTATCGGAAATGCGAGGCCACCTGCTCCCCCCAGTTAAACTGTGTGTAAAGCCCCTGCCAGAGTGGGCCGGGGCCCCCAAAGCTTGTTCCCAGGGAATCTCGAAGACTGGGGTTCTGTGGCAGCACCTGTCACTGGATTCTTTGTTCCTTCCCAAGATTTTGTCATGTTGACAGGGGAGAGGCCCTGAGCTGCAGGTGGGCAGATACCTGACTTCCTGCTGTGGGGGGAGGGGAGGTATTCAAGGTCCTCGAGGCCCTGTTCAGAGCCCTCACAATTGCTAGCGCACCACAGCCTTGCCCGCCCTGTCGGATCCTTGGTGTCTCGTGTGGCCTTCTGTTTGTCCCCTTTAAAGGCCATGCGGCCATCCCGCCGGATCTCTGTGCCCCTTGTGTATTAAGTGTATCCCGCTGTCCGCTGAGCACGCAGCAGCAGCCCCTGCCGCCCGTGGCGCGGAAGGGCTTGCTCTTGATGTTCTCTCCCCTGTGAGGAGCCCTTGAGCTTGAGGAAGGCAGGCTGCCCTGACAGTGCCCTGCCTTCTCCAAGGTGGAGGGGGCGTCCACGCATCCAGAGGGGGCTGGGAGCTGGAACTCAGCAGGGCGTGCTGGAGAAGGGCCACGGCAGCTGTCCGTCGCCCTCTGTCACCTCTCTCTCCCACCGATGCTTTGATGGGATCATCGCTGGGAATGGCTTCTCTGAAAAGCCTCTTCGCTCCTCCAGTGCCAAACGTTCAGTTGCAGCTTCTACAACCATCTGGTGTGGTCAGGAGGATTTAATTTTTTTCCCCCAACAGAAAAGAATAGCCATTATTAGCAGGCTCCCATATTTGATGTCTCACCCCACTGTGAGGAATGTGCTAGTTTTCATTCATGTTGATTCCTGTAAGCCGTGGACCATCTCAAGGATTTCCCCCAGAACTTCTTCAGGAAAAGGAAGTCATTTGGCTGATAGTTGCTTAGTGACTCCAGGCCGCATAATTTATTGGACAGAGAGTAGTGATTTATTTTAAGGACAAAGTGGTAAAGTGGGGGAAATTTATAAAGCTAAATATTATATATTTTATTTTTCATACATGTTTCAAGTGCGAATTGTGGAAATTCCATTTGTAGGACCAAGCTGACATGCCCACCCCAACATTGTATGCTATGAGAACTCTGGATGATGGAATTCTGATTAAAGTGCACTGGAAGATACCTCCGTATCTGTTTTCTCCAGGGCTTTGGGTGGGGCTCTGCCACAGTCAGCACATCTGGGGCCTGTGTGTCTGTTGGACCCAGGGGTGCTGAGGTGCTCTGAGGAGGGCGCGGTGCAGCGCTGACCCCTTCCCTCCTCAATGCCAGGCCCAGACTGCGGACGCCCCATGGGCTCTGCCCTGCCTCCCATCTCCAGCCAGCCCCCCATTCTCTCAACCAGGAATCGAGCTTACCTAAAGGACACTGAGAGCTCCCCATCCCGGGCATTACCTCTGCTCACCACCACTCTGTGTGTGCGCGCACCATACGCCTCACTTACCCCTCCAAACAACCCCCTGAAAGCGAATCCTGATCTGCAGGTGACTGTATGGAACAATTAAATGGTGACTTGGGTCATGGGGCTGGTTAAGGGCAGAGCTGGGGGTCAGGCAGGCCTGAGGCTCTGGAGTCCCTGCTCCTTCCGTGATCACCCTTGTGACAGCGTGGCTGACTGGGAGCCGTGGCTTGCGGCAGCCACCCAGCATCACAAGTATCCCACTGCATATCGCTTGCCCAGGAAAAGTCAAACATCAAAACTCGAAACCATTTCTACTGCACGTGTGTGGCTTTCACGCCATTGTGAGGTCAAAAACTTGTGAGTCAGGCCACTGTAAGTCAGGGACCCTCTGTATGCTGGAAACTATAGAACATGATTTTTTTTCTTTTTTTTTAATAGAACATTATTGAAGAGAATTAAAGAGAATCTAAATACATAGAAACATCCCCGTTCATAGACTAAAAGAACTAATATTGTCACGATTGCCATTGTGGACATGTGGGAAAAATTTGGTTCAGATGTCAAGTCCGATCGCACCACACCACCCTGAGGGCACGAGAAGGTTTATCAGATCATGAGACTTTTCTAGGGAGATCATGGTGGCACCCACATGGGTCTGAAAACCATGAAAAATGGGCTTGAGAGAACAGAGAAAAAAACTGGCTTGGTTTTTTTTATGGTGGTTAGCAAGTAGGGCCAGAGTGATGATCCTTCCGTATTGTTCGCACACCCCACTGGCACCAAAGGAAAAGAATTTAGGCTCTCTTGTTACTGTCCAGGTGTGGGGAAAGAGGGAGAGGTGAGGCTTACACACTGTCAGCATCAGCAGCCAAACATCAAAAAGCGAAGGCAGACCCATTATTACAGTACACCATAGTCAGATGTTCCATGCCTGAAACACACCATGTTGCATTTAATTAGATTTGAACTTGTGTAAGTCATTATGAGGTCTGTAGCTTTGGGCTGGTAAGAATTCTGCAGGTAAGAGGGGCACCTAGGTGGCTCAGTTGGTTGAGCATCCAACTTCAGCTCAGGTCATGATCTCAGGGCGTTCGAGCCCCGCATTGGGCTCTATGCTGACAGCTCGGAGCCTGGAGCCTGCTTCAGATTCTGTGTCTCCCTCTCTCTCTGCCCCTCCCCTGCTCATGCTCTGTCTCTCAAAAATAAATAAACGTTGTTAAAAAAAAAAAAAAGAATTCTGGAGGTAAGAGTCTTGTGAAATGCCTGTTCGGGGGCCCAGAGTTGTGTATTTTGAGAGGTACAGTGAGTAGCTTGACCATTACCCATAATATCTAGAACTCTGAAGGAGAGCAGTATCTTGATGAGGTCTTTTGTTGTGGCTTTCATAAGTAGAGAGATACGTGTGATCTTAAGTTCTATTTTGGGTGTCTGTGGGACAGGACACTCCCAGAGGTGTTTACCCCCAAGGGGGCAACCTGGCTCAAGAATCTAACAGTGTACAGATGGGTCAATTGTTGGCCAGGGCCTCTCATCCTAAGATGAAGTTTGAACTCTGAAGTTTGGCCAAACTCTGAAGTTTGGCCAGTTGTGCTGACCCTTNCTATGCTGACAGCTCGGAGCCTGGAGCCTGCTTCAGATTCTGTGTCTCCCTCTCTCTCTGCCCCTCCCCTGCTCATGCTCTGTCTCTCAAAAATAAATAAACGTTGTTAAAAAAAAAAAAAAGAATTCTGGAGGTAAGAGTCTTGTGAAATGCCTGTTCGGGGGCCCAGAGTTGTGTATTTTGAGAGGTACAGTGAGTAGCTTGACCATTACCCATAATATCTAGAACTCTGAAGGAGAGCAGTATCTTGATGAGGTCTTTTGTTGTGGCTTTCATAAGTAGAGAGATACGTGTGATCTTAAGTTCTATTTTGGGTGTCTGTGGGACAGGACACTCCCAGAGGTGTTTACCCCCAAGGGGGCAACCTGGCTCAAGAATCTAACAGTGTACAGATGGGTCAATTGTTGGCCAGGGCCTCTCATCCTAAGATGACTCTCTGAAGTTTGGCCAGTTGTGCTGACCCTTGGGTCCTGCTATCCTTCAGGGACATCCTGGGTAAGGGATAAAAAACACTAACTTTCCGAGGGACACTAGCAGGCGTCATGGTGGCAATGCCATCCGCAAAGTGTGAGGACTCTCTGCTTCTCCTTAGCTGTTGGCAAGGCTCCTCAGATAACCAGGGGGTCTGGGAGAGGGGTGGCCACCTCCAGCTTCAAGGCATCTGCCAGGGACTGAGGACAAGGAAGGCCACCCTCTGCTGTAGAAGGGCTATGCCAGAGGGTACAGGGATAGCTCTGTTATGTAGCAAAAAGGCCTTGGTGGCCATGCTGAGCTTATTGCTGAGATGTTGGCTTTCATGACCCAAGACATATGGACTGCTGGGCATGGGAGGTCTCAGGCCAGGGCCTGTGATAGTGACTACTTCCAGGATCACATAGTATGCAACCAGCAATTGCTGCTCTAATGGCATGCAGCATGAGGCCAAGGAATCTCTTGTATTACAGAAGCCCATGAGTAACTCAGAGCGGTCCACAAGCTCTGGGAGGCAGGAGAAGGATTGCCGAAGCCTCTTCAGTGAAGGACCCTCCAGGGCACTGTTGGGAACCTGCTGCATTGCAGTTTGCACAGATTCTAGAGACTTTATTGTGGGGGCCCCACTCTAGCTGGGCAATTTGCAAGTAATAGTGCAAGTGAGCCTAATAAAATTTGTAAATGCAGAATGCACTGCTTCCGGAACCCAAGAAAGTCCTAGAAGAGGTTAGGCTTGTTTTAATGTTGTGGATACTCAGAGGGACAATAGCTCTTTTTTGGCAATGTCTGAGATGGGGTGGCCTTCCGTTTACCAAAAAATTTTTAGGAATTTAACCAACGTTTCAGGGTTTTGCAGTGTGTGTGTGTGTGTGTGTGTGTGTGTGTGTGTGTGTGTGTGGTGGGAGGCAGGGCAATGATCTTCTAGAATTGAATCAAGATACAGGATTCAATCTGCGCCACACAGACAAGTGTGGGCCAAGGCATATGACCCAGGGCCACTTTAGGGAGAGCCCCTACCCCACATTCCTGTCTAAAATGCCAATTATCTAAACTTCTGATGCAGGTCAGTTAAATCTGTAGCTGTGACTCCCAAGCTGGTGTGTAGTTGGCTGGAGGACAGGGAAAGGACACTGGCTTGGGGTTTTTACAATGGTTAGAGGGTGGGACTGGGGTGAGGTCTCTATATGTATATGTGAGGTCTCTATATGGGTGAGGTCCTGCATCATGGGAGAGGGCACCTGGGCTCTCTCATCAGCTTGCCCAGGTGTGGGGCAGAGAGGAAGAGGGAGGGAAAGACAAACATCAAAAAATGGAGTCAAAGGATTTACTTACCATGACAGTACCCCCCAAATGAATCTGCAGATTTAACACCATCCCTATTAAAAACCAACCTGACTCAGTCCAGAAATTGGCAGGCCAATCCCAAAACTGGTATCAAAATGCAAGGGCCCTGGGCACCTGTGTGGCTTAGTCAGTTAAGCGTCTGACTTCGGCTCAAGTCATGATCTCGAGGTTCATGAATTTGAGCCCTGTGTTGGGCTCTGTGCTGACAACTTGGAGCCTGGAGCCTCCTGATTCTGTGTCTCCTCTCCCTGCCCCCACTCAAGCTCGCTCTCTCTCTCTCTCTCTCTCTCAAAAACAAATAAACATTAAAGAAAATGTAAGAGACCCAGAATAGCCAAAACAATCTTGAAAAGAAAGAACAAAAGTTGAGAGACTCCTACTTGATTGCAAAACTGACTACAAAGATATGGTAACAAGACTGTATCCTGGCTTAGGGACAGATGTATAGATTAGTGGAATAGTTTCAGAGTCCAGAAATAAACCTATACATTTATGGTCAATTGATTTTTGACAAATGCTAGATATCCACCTGAGGAAAAAATGAAGGTGGATTTCTGCCTCACTCCATAATATAAAAATTAATCCAAAATAGATGAAAGGCCTAAATTTAAAAAGTAGAACTATAAACTCACAGAAGAAAGCATAGGTATAAGTATTTGTGACCTTGGATTAGGTACTGATTTCTTAGGTATAATACCAAAAACACAAGCAACCAAAGGAAAAATTGATAAACTGAATTTCATCAAAAGTAACATTTTTTGTTTCAGAGAACACTGTTAATGTGAAAAGACTACCCAGAGAATGATAGAAAATATTTGCAGTTGTAGAACTGATTTTAAAAAGCCTAGTATCCAGAATATGTAAAGAACCTTTAACAACTCTATAACAAAAATGGACAAATAATACTATAAAAATGGGCAAAGGATTTGACTAGGTCGTGCTCCAAACAAGATATACAAACGACCAATAGCACATGCAAAAATACTCAATATCATCAGTCATCAGGGAAATGCAAATTAATGCCACAGTGAGATACCATGTTACATCTGCTAGGGACAGCTGTAATTTAAAAATAAGTAAATAACAAATGTTGGTGAAAATGTGGAGAAGCTGGAACCTTTGTACTTTGCTGGTGGGAATTTAAATGGTGCAGCCACCTTTGCTCCTAACAGTTCCACTCCTAACTATATACCCAAGAGAGTTGATAGCATATTCCCACACAAAATGAGTACACAAATGTTCACCACAGTGTTATTCATAATAGCCAAAACTAAACAACCCAAATACCTATCTGGATTAAAAAATTGTGATACATACATACAATGGAGTACTATTCTTCAATACAAAGGAATGATACAGTGATATACACTGTAATATGGATAAATCTTGAAAACACTATGCTATAAGTGAAAGAAGCCATTCACAAAGGACCACATCTTATCTCACTTATATAAAATGTCCAGACCAGGCAAATCTATAGAGACAGAAAGTAGATTAGTGGTTGATGGGGGATGGGCATAGGTGTGACAACAGAGGGAATTGGGAAGTGACTGCTAATGGGTACAGAGTTTCTTTCTAGGTTGATAAAAATGTTCCCAAATTGGGGCGCCCAAATGTCTCTGTCAGCTGAACGTCTGATTTTGGCTCAAGGTCATGATCTCACAGCTCTTGAGTTCTAGCCCCGCACTGGGCTCTGCACAGACAGTGTGGAGCCTGTTTGGGATTCTCTCTCCCTCCCTCTCTGCCCCTCTCCCACTTGTGCGCGTGGTAGCTCTCTCTTAAAATAAATAAACAAACATAAAAAAAAGTTCCCAAATTGATTGTAGTGATGGTTGCAAACATCCGAATATTTTAATATCTACTGAATTATACACTTTAAGGGTGAATTTTATGGCACGCAAATTAGGTCTAACTTTTAAAAAGAAAAAAGTGAGGTTTTAGACCTGAAAAGGTGGTCGATGCCATTTCTTGAGATGGGGAGCTGGGAGAGGGCACAAATGCAGGTTTGGGAGGGAGGAGAGTCAAGAGTTCTGGTTTTGAACATAGATTTGAGACGCCTGCGACACATTTCAGTGGAGCTGTCCAGTGGGCAATTGGATTTTGCAAGAGGTCCGGTGTGGAGATTAAAATTGGAGTTAAAAACATGGCTCCTGCCAGTGTGATTACCCAGCCTGTGCATTTTTTGTGAGTAAATGCAAAAAAAACATTTGAGCTCATCCTTCAGTGGACGACAGGCTGGCTGCTCTATGCAGGGAGCCATAATCATGCACAAGCCAGTCTAATTCAACATGCAATTATGGATCCGGTTTTGAGCAGTATTCAGAAAGTTGGACCTCCTCTCCCAGTCTGTTATGAGACACAATTAAACCGATTAAGCCAAGTAAGCAAATCATTGTCTCTGAAAGCCTATAGATGGCCAGTGCTGGGGGATGGGCATTTTCCATAGGGACTTGTTCCTTAATGACCCCTTGCTCCACATTCAGCGGCAAGCTGAACCAACCCAACCATTGACCTTAACCTCAATGGTTCACAGAACAGCCAGTTGACTCTGCCTGGAGTTGGCTTTGGGCAGTCACACAGAAGCCACTTGAGTGTTACTAGGGATTTCAATAGGATAGGGAAGCTTGTCAAGTCCAGAATTCCGTGTGTTTGGTTACGGGACTTTGGCCTTCACAGGCTGCTGGCTTCCTATTGTTTTCTCAGGGAAGCACAACACAAATTTACCAGGTAGTTTTTTACTTCTCTCTACAAAGCAGTCCTGCTCTCTGCAGTTGTCAGTGCAAATATTCACAAGCACATTTTAAAACCCTGTTCAAGCAGAAATAAAACACAGAAGACTGCAGCTTCGGGGATAGATTCACATTTCCTTGTCACTCATCATCATGCACCAGAGAGCACTTCCTGAGGGAATAATGCAGTCGTATCCTGGCTTTCTGTGCTCAGGGGAATGGCATAGATCATGAGGGGTCTATATCTCCGCTCAAAATTCAGGTCTTGCAAGAAATACCGTGTCTATTTTCTTCCAAGACTATTTTGAGACATCCTGTATACAACAGACTAGGTGTAATACATGTGCGCAGTTTAAAAATAATCCTAAGTGAACATTAGTGTATCAACCACTCGGTTTAAGGAGTATTTGTTCAGGGCCTACCTTGTGCTGAATACTATTCTAGACACTTGGTGGATGCCAGTGAGTGAAAGAGAAAAAAATTCTGCCCTTGCGGATCTAACATTCTGGGGGGAGGAAATTAACAGTAGCTCCTAGACGCATGCGTGAGCAAATTATATAATTTGTTAGAAGTCGGTGAGTGCTCTGGGGAAAGGATGGGAAGAATGGAGTAGGGTGAATAGGAGTGTGGTTGTGGGGATTTCCCAGCAAGGTAGGTTGATGGGGGGCACCTGGGTGGCTCAGTTGGTTAAGCATCTGACTCTTGATTTTGGCTTAAGTCATGGTCTAACGGTTCGTGGGTTTGAGCCCCGCATTGGGCTCTGCACTGACAGCATGGAGCATGCTTGGGATTCTCTCTCTCTCCCTCTCTCTCTTCTCTGCCTCCCCAAAAATAAGTAAACATTTTTAAAAAGTTAGGTCAATAGAGTAGGCTTTATTGAGAAGATGATGTTGGAGCAAAGATTTGAAGGAGATGGGAGTTTTGACCACACAGACCTTTTCTGCACAGATCTGTGTAGTCTTTCTTGAATGCCCATATCACATTCACTTATTTGTTCTTTAGTTGGTGAACCTTTTTGGATGGCAGATATCTACTAGTGCAACCTGCAAGAATTTTCTCCAGGGCTAATGCCTAGGAGTGCAACCGCTAGGCTGAAAGATAGGAACATCTTCACATTTAACCAAATGTTATGGTTGGAACTGTGTCTCTCCCACCAAAAGATGTCGAAGCCCTAATCCCCACGATTTGTGAGTGTGACCTGATCTAGAAATAGGGTCTTTGCAGATGATGGAGTTGAAATGACATCATTGGGATGAGCCCTAATCAATATGACTGGTATCCTTATGAAAAGAGGAAATTTGGGTTCAGAGACAGACAAGTATAGGAGAAAGACAATGTGAGGACACAGAGAGAAAGCCATGAGTAAGCCAGGGAACACCCGAAGCTACCAGAAGCAAGGAGACAGGCCTAGAACACACACCAGTCACACATCCCACATTGTCAACTGTACTTATGGCCGCCTGGCTGTGAATTGGGCTCCCATGACCTGCTTCTTGGGTTTGGTAATTTGCCAGAATGGCTCCCAGAATGCAGGGAAATACTTACGTTTATTGGTTTATTATAAGGGATATAGTAAAGGATAACAGGTGAACTACCAGATGAAGAGATACAAAGAGGAAGAATCCCAAGTTCAGGGGAAGATCCCAAGTTCAGTTTCTGTCCCACTGGGTTGGGATCAACGACCTTCCCAACACATGGATGTGTTCACTGACCCAGAAGCCCTCCAAACCTCACACTTTGGGGATTTTTTTCTCATCACATAAGCATGACTACTAACTCCATTTCCAGCCCATCTCCCCTCTCCAGGATAGAGGGATGCAGTTTCCAAGCATCTAATCATGGCTTGGTCTTTCTATGACCAGTCCCATCCAGGAGCCCACCAAGAATTGCCTCATTAAAATAAAAGATGCTCTATCACCCAGAAAATTGACAAAGTATTTAGGAGCTCAATTTCAGGAACTGGGGTCAGAAACTAATGTGTATATATATATTTATTTTATTATTTCATAACTTTTTGGTTGTATAAAGCAGAAATTTTTTTAAGTTTATTTTTGAGAGAGAGAGTGCACGCTTTGTGTGTGTGTATGTGCACATGTGCGCACGTGCACACACATGAGAGCAAGGGAGTGGCAGAGAGAGGGAGACAGAGAATCATAAGCAGATTCTGTGCTGTCAGCACAGAGCCCTTCTCGGGACTCAAACTCATGAACCGTGAGTTCATGACCTGAGCCGAAATCAAGAGTCTGAACAACCCTTAACTGACTGAGCCACTCAGGCACCCCAGAAGAAAATTTTAAACATATTGAACGAACACTTATAATAATTGTTTTAATGTCCTTGTCTCTTTATTTTAACATCGCTGTCAATTCTGGGCCTGGCTCACAGGAGCCCTGCCCCACAAGTCCTCAGTAGTCCGGGGGAGGAGTGTGGTCTGTCTGTCTGCCCCTCTGTCCAGGGACGGTGGAATAACTGAGTTGTCTGCCCCAGGAGAGTGGCGGGCCTGACTAGGAGCCCTCTGATGGCCTTCCTTTGGGCACGTGCTCCAGGGGTGCTCCGTGAGGCCCAGCAGCCCCAGCCTGTGTGAGCTGGCCAGTGTCCCTGGGAGATATGGCCACACCCATGCCCTTCCCTGCAGGGAGCCCCCCAGGACCAGGGCCACTGACTAGGCTGCTGCAGACACCGTCTACATTGTCGCCCAGGGCAGCATTTCAACAGGTTCCCAAGTAGCGTGTTAGAAGCGGGGCCTCTGGCAGAGCGGAGGAATCCAGGTGCGGCTGGCCGAGTCTGTACCCGGGACAGGATGACACTGTCCGGCCCCCGGGCCTTGTCTGCGCTGTGTGTGGGGTCGGGGGAGGGGTGAGCTCAGGTATCCCTACCCAGCTCGGCCCTCAGAGAGGAACTTCTGCCTGGGACTTCTCCTTACAGCCCCACCTCCTGTTCTATTTTAAGAGTCTCTGGTGCAAGAAAGAGGAAAACAGGAATAAATACATATATTTGTGTTCCGGCAGAGAGAGGAGGCAGAGCGTAGATCCTGCAAGGAGACTTTGGGAACAGTATCTCCTGAGAACAATCAACGCATTCCCAGCTGGGCGAGGGTAGGGCCCCTGTTTACGTGTGGGGAAACGGAGGCCCCAGACTTCCGAAAGAGCTAAGACTTGATCTCAGACCTCTTAGTAGTATACTCTGCATGTGTGGTCTACACACATTATTCTCTTAGTAATAGGATGTAATCTTTTTTACTCCCTAGGATGTAATTTAAAAATAGATGCAGCTTTTGGCTTACTTACAAATCAAGGTATGGACCTGGACCCGTTAACCTGCAACCCGAGGTGATGGGGGTGGCCTGCAGGGAGAGCCCTGGGTCCTTTCCTCCGGCTTCTGCAGAAACATCGAGCCCCTCCCCGGCAGTGCAGGGCCACGGGCTCCACTTCCCTGCCTCTCTCTGCTGAGACATACTTGGCAGAAACTGTCCACACACAGGGCACACCCCGAGCCCTGACCCAGAATGTGGCTAAGCCGTGAGCACGTCCACAGGGCAGCACACTGCCGCCATCATTCACGGCCACTCAGCTGGTGACAGTTGGTCAGAGAGGGCGTCGTGCCCTGAGATGACAGCAAGGCTGGGTGGCTGGGTTCTGGGCTCCGCTGCACTTGCTGTGTGGGCTATCTGGAATGTGGCCGGGAGATCTTGACATCCCTTTGTCCTAGAACCCAGCCGGGGGAATCTTTACAAGCCCTCATGAGGATGTTCCAGGGGGCACGTGACATCCCTGAAAAGGCAGGCATGTATGTTGTTATTCCCATTTCACAGATGAGCAAACTGACACTCAAGCAAAGGAAGGGGCTTACTGACACAGAGGAGGCCCACCCAGGCTCTGGCCTTGGACATGCTGTCTTGAGGGCATATTTCAGGCAGAGATTCAGGGAATGGGGGCACGAGGTGGGCATGAGTACCCCAGCATACTGCTAGAGGCATCTGAGTGCCCCCGGGACCTGGGCTCAGCCCCCAGCCAGCTGCAGGCACCCACAGCAAAGCCTCGTTGCCATATCCTCAGGGTTCTTCTCCTTCCTACCTGGCTCTTTCTCTCTCCTTCAGCAAATATTTGCTATTGCTCAGCAAGGTGCTACCATGGTTACAGGCATCCCGGGAGCTAAGAGTCCAAGTTGGACTTTAAACCTCTTTAAAATTCAAGACCCAGAGTAAACAGCTGCTTCTTGAACCCTCAGTCCTGCAGGTGACAGTGTTCACATCACTTCAGGCTACAAGCCCTTTGCTGGTGGAGGGGTTGAGAACGGTGGAGGAGGGGCTCTGGGGTCGCACCAGGGCCCCACAGCCCTGGGTGGGGGAAGAAGAGCTTGAGACTACGCAGACCCGCTTATGGGGACACCCAGGGGTGATTTCTGCTCTGAAGAGGTGCCTCCTCTGGGCAGCGGGGACCCAGCTTCCAGTAACCCCAGGGGACTGGGGCCTGAGTTCTGATCGGGCACCCTCCATCCCGGCTGTGTGTCTGGGAAAATCAGGGTTCTCTGAGTCCTTAGTTTGCTCATCTATAAAAGAAGGGCAGTTAGCCCTCCCAGGCTTATTTGGAGGAGTAAAGCCTTTGGATGAGGACATGCTTTCTAAGTAGGAAAGTGTGGCTGTCAGCAGATGGGAGCCCAGAGGTCTTGTTCTAATAGAAATAAACACTCAAGTTTCTCTGCACAACCTCTCCCCTGGGTGCCTTGGGGCCGGTGACTCCATGTCTCCGAGCTGCAGTTTCCTGCCTGGCTGATGGAGGAAAAACAATGCACAGCACAGGGTCATTCCAAGGATTGAAGGAGCTAAGATGCGTGTATCAGTTATCTGTTACCATGTAACGAATTTCCCCAAAGTGCAAGGTCTGAAGCCAGCAGACATTGTCTCACCATTTCTGTGGGTGGGAATCCGGGAGTGGCTTAGCTGGGTGGTTCTGGCTCAGGATCTTGAGGGTTGTGATTGAGGCGCTGGCTGGGACTGTGGTCTCTGAAGACTTGACTGGGCGGGAGGGGCCGCTTCCAAGATGGCTGTTGGGAGACCCCAGTTCCTCACCACATGGGCCCCTCGAAAGGGCTGCTCATGATGAGGCAGACCTAACAGCAGTGGTATCTGCTGTAACCTAATCCTGGGAGTGACATGCCACCACTTCTGCTGTGTTCTAGAGAGTACACAAAGCCCTGATGTGATACATGGGCAGATGGGGGTCTACTCAAGGCTATGTGTTCAGGAGGCAGAGGTCACGAGGGGCCATCTTGGAGGTAGGTACCACCCCGGGGAAAGGGCTCACCCAGGGCCAGCATCTCATGTACAGGAGGCAATACCGTTGTTATGCAGGACACAAACCCAGCACTTACAGTGACTTAGGTTGGAGAAGGGAATGCAGGAAAAATACCAGGCTGAGAACTAGGGATCCAGCCGTATGCCACGGTGCTTTCCAATCACAAGAGAGCCTTTTCCATTGTCCTCTGTTTCCATCTTCTCTGTCCTAGACCACTCTGGATTCATAATCACCACCAGACAAATGGCAAGGTACCAAATATTAAATTCCAATTAGCCAGGAAGCAAAGGAAGAAAAAAGGAGACAGACACCAGCCCAACTGGAATGTAAATCACATCTTTGGCATTAACATGGAAATTTTAACATCTTTCCTTTGAGTGCAGCTGAGTTTCAAGGCTGTCCTATGGGGGAGGGGGGGCATGGGAAGCAACATGGGGCCCCTGGGCGGCTCAGTCAGTTGAGCATCCAACTTCGGGTCAGGTCATGATCTCACGGTTCATGAGTTCGAGCCCCGCATCAGGCTCGCTGCTGTCAGCACAGAGCCTGCTTTGGATCCTCTGTCCCCCTCACTCTCTGCCCCTTCCCCCTTCCCTCTCAAAAATAAACATTTTTTAGAAAGTGGGGAAACAACTTGACTCAACAGGAAGAAAGCAAGGGTATCTGGATCTTCCTCCTGCTAATGGGGGTATACCTGTCAGCTATGCTATTATGAGGCACCTGCTATATTCTAGGCCCTGGGGGAGGTCACAGTGTTGGACATTGCTCAGGTTGTGGCCTCATGGGGACACCCTTTCTTCTCTCTTTACACTCTGCCCATCCTCAGGCCCTCCTATTTCCCTCTCCTCCAGGAAGTGTCCCTGACCACACCTGACTTTCCACCAGGATTCACATCACCATTAGTGGAATCTGTCCTGGATACTCTGGTCCCCAACATTGTTCACACCCACTTCTCCCCTGTGTCTGGGGACACTGAGCCCACACCCATCTCCGGGGGTGGGACCTGGCTATTCTGAACCAATCAGGGTGACCCTACTCTTTTTTTAAAAAATTTTTAAATGTTTTATTTCTGAGAGAGAGACAGCATGAGCAGGGAAGGGTCAGGGAAAGAGGGAGACACAGAATCTGAAACAGGCTCCAGGCCCTGAGCTGTCAGCACAGAGCCTGACGTGGGGCCCGAACCCATGAACCGTGAGATCATGACCTGAGCTGACGTCGGATGTTTAACCGACTGAGCCACCCAGGCGCCCCCAGGACCAGTGTTTTTAGAAGAGGAGATTAGGACATGGATATGCACAGAGTGACGACCATACAAAGACTCAGGGAGAAGGTGACCATCTACTAACCAAGGAGACAGACCTCAGAAGGAACCCCCCCCCNAATACCTTAATGTTGAACTTCCAGCCTCCAGAAATTGGGGAAAATACATTTCTGCTGTTTAAGCCACCAAGTCTGTGGCACTTTGTTATGGCTGTTCTCACAGACTATTATACCCGACTTCAATTCAGTAACTCAGGCTAGAGGGACTGGCTCCGGAATGGGCATGTGACCCAGATCTGGCTGTGGGGAGATGTGCAGGGGCCACCGGGCTCTTCCGAGAGAGCTATGAGGAAAGATTCTTCCAGGGGCGCCTGGGCGGCTCGGTTGAGCATCCAACTTCAGCTCAGGTCATGATCTCATGGTTTGTGGGTTCGAGCCCTGTATCGGGCTCTGTGCTGACAGCTCAGAGCCTGGAGCCTGCTTCGGATTCTGTCTCTCTCTCTCTCTCTGCCCTTCCCCTGTTGCGCTCTGTCTCCCTGTCTCTCTCTCAAAAATAAATAAACATTAAAAAAAAAAAAAAAGACTCTTCTGGACCATATGGTGTGAGCAGGGAAGGACAGGCCAGGGGCTGCCATCCTTACTCCATGGGAGAACCATCTACACGTGTGTCCTGATCAGTTCCTTGTCAGTGACTCTGAACTGCCCTCGTGGGAACCATTTAGTGTCCACTGTTCCATCTCTCACACCATGAAGCCTCCAGGCTAAGATCCAGTTATTACCAAGGTCCAGCACATGACAGCTCTAACATGCAGGTTCACGGGCCAGGCCCCTAGAGACTCTGATTTGGGGAGGGGGGATCTGTAAGGCCCCAGGACTCCACATTGTTTACAACCTCCGACGATCCTGACACCAATGGCAGCAGACGCTTTTTGGACGATGGCAATGTATGCTCCCAGCAGCTGTGTGCCATGGGGTCGGGACGGCAGCTCTGGGAGGGGGGCGCAGCTCTGAGTCAGGCCCCAGCTCTGTCCCCTCCAGCTGCAATCAGCTTGCTCATCACACTTGCTCCTCCCTGTTCGAGGGGTCCCCTTGCCCCCCTAGAGCGAGCTCCTGGGTCCGTGTTGATGGACAATGGGTCTGTCTGCCCTGGCTTCGTTTTTCTTTGTTCTAGACCAATTTGTTTTTGGTTCCAAGGCACCTGAGAGTCATTGCCCCCTAAACGAGTAGCCTTCCCATGGAGAACAGGGTGCCGTGGACAAGGGAACACAGCACACACTTGCACATTCCTGCTGCCCTTTGTGTCCCCAGCAGGAACACTGGGGTCCTGACCTGGAAGAACCAGTGTCACAACTGGGAACTACTGGAGTAGTCTTACAAGGATATATCATTTAAGGTCAAGAAGCCAGAGGAAACTATATAGCATAACACGTGTAACCTATGTAATGTAACAGAACACGTTAAGCAGAGACATGGTAGATACAAAAACAGAGACATAGCTTTCCTTCTACAGGGAAGAATCGCAAGGTCCCATATAAACCATGAAATCTGTATCTGGTGACTTTGGGGACGAAGGGGAAATAAAGACAATCTCAGATGCAGGAAAAGTAAGACAATCTGATATTAGCGGACCTACCCAGAAAGACTGACTGAGAGACATGCCTCAGGCAGAAAGGGAACAATTCAAGGAAGAATTTTGGAGCCTGCGGAAGGAGGAGCACTAGAAAGAACGGACATATGGATAACACACGGTAGACTATGCCTCTCCTCATGAGTTCAGAAATCATATTTGATGATTGACACAAAAGTTATAACACCATCTGCTACGCAAGGTGATGACATCTAAACGTAGAGAAGGTAGAGGGACCAAATAAAAGTAAGGTCTTTGCAAGTTACTCCTAATGGCAAGATGTCGCTACGAGGAGACTGCCATCAATTACAGGTGGGTATTGTAATACCAGAGCAACCACCACCGAAGCTGTACACAGACGCCCCCAGGCACTGAGAGTAAACCAAGATGGAATATTAGGCAGCTCTTCAAAACAGTCTGATCCAGCTATACTCACGTGAATGTGGAAAAATGGCCAAGACGTGTGGTAGCAAGATAAAAACAAATTTCATAACAACACATATAATTCCTCTGCATATGTGTGCTAGTTCAGGTCCTCTGAGAAGCAACACCAGCACGGGCTTAGACATGATCCACGTGTGAGAAGTGTATTAGGGATGTGCCCATGCCCGTGAGGGAGGACCAAGTGCTGAGAGACCCCAAGGGGGAGAGGAGGGTTGGAAGAGAGGTTAGGTAGGGTAGGGAGTTGTGTAGTGTTCCCCGAAAAGACACAGCCAAGTCCTAACCCTTGGTACCTGTGAATATGACCTTATTTGGAAGCGGGGTCTTTTTGTACGTAGCAAAGTACAGATCTGGAGAGGGAATCATCCTGGATTAAGGGTTGGGCATAAATCCAATGAGCAGTATCCTGCGAAGAAAAAGGAGAGATTTGAAACACAGGAGAAGGCCGTGAGGACACAGAGGAAGAGGTTAGCGTTATGCAGCCCCCAGAAGCCAGGATACAACCACGCAACAGACTCCACCTTGGGGCCTCCAGATGGAGCCCACCCTGCCCACCACTTGATTCCAGATTCCTGTCCTCTGGACTAGGAGACAGCAAATGTCTGTGGGGTTATAGCACCCAGTTGGTGACACTTTGTCACCACAGCGCTAGGAAACTGGTACGGGGAGGAGAAGTCTCAGATGAGCACTTTCCCCAAAGTGGATGGGGTGTCCAGAAGCCACACGGCAGGCAAGTGGGAGTCCAGATCTGACTCCCAGAAGATCACTGTGGATGTCAGAGACGCTCCCTAGTATGATGGCCATCACTATGACTGAATTGCTTCCCCCCCGCATTGTCCCCTTGCCGCCAAATTCGTGTGTTGAAGCCCTAACCCGCAAGGCGGCCATATTCGCAGATGGAGCCTTAATTTAACCTTAGTTAAATGAGGTCATAAGGAAGGGGCCCTAATCTACTAAGGTTGGTGTCTTATAAGAAGAAGAACAGACACCAGAGCTCTCTCTCGGCCGCGTGAGATAGAAGAAGACAGGTGTCTGCAAACCAAGAAAAGAAGCCTCAGAACAAAACCCACCTGGCTGGGCACCTTGATCTTGGACTTCTTACCTTCAGAACCATGAGAATTAAGTTTCTGCTGTGTAAGCACCCAGTCAGTGGCATTTTGTCATGGCAGCCTGAGCTGAATAAGACGGTGATGACTTCAGCTAACATTCTGGGACACTTACTACGTATGTGCCAGGCACTGTTTAGATGTTGAGGATGCAGCAGGAAATAAAATAAGGAGAAATTCCTGCTATCATAGAGTTTATATTGTAGTAAATAGATATTACTATATATATGCAGATCTATACAGTATCTGTCTATCTATCTATCTATCTATCTATCTATAGAAAAACCTTGGTTTGGGAGCATAATTCACTCCAGAAACATGCTTGTAATCCAAAGCACTTGTATATCAAAGCGAATTTCTCCATAAGAAATAATGGAAACTCAGATGATTCGTTCCACAACCCAAAAATATTCAGGTAAAAATGATGACAGTACTGTAATATAATGCAAAATAATAAAGAAAATACAAAAGATGAAGACAAAGAAACAAATTAACCTACACTTACCTTTGAAACCTTTGTGGCTGGGGTGAGGGAGACCTATTGTTGTAGAGGACGACCGACATTCGCTATCACTAACGGATATTGACTACAGTGCAGTGTTAATAAACTCTTGTCATTAACTGCATTTAACGGAACTGGCAAAAAGGCAGCAGAGGAAACGGTCTCTATATGCAGATGGCCTGACCTAGAATGAAGCAAAGCATCCTAAGCTCACTCTTGTATGGAAAAGCAAAGGAATGTCCATAGATGCTTGGAAGTGACAAAAGATATGCCAGGGCCAGTTGTGGGCACCTTCTAACATTCTGAAAAATCACTGATTTCTGCCAAACACCTCAGCCTGTGACCGAGTATCTGAGCATGGGAGACAATCACCCACAATCTTGCAGTGAGAGAGGGAGAGAGAGAGAGAGAGAGAGAGAAGAACCATGAGCTCAGTTGTGATCATGTGACATTTGGTATCACGTACTACACGTATTGCACGACATCACTTGTTTATCAGGTTAAAATTTATTAGAAATGTTTGCTAGTCTTGCAGAATACTCACAGAATAAGGCTTGCCATCCGAGGTTTTACTGTATTTATCTATCATCTTTATACAGTTATATATACAGTAAAATGAATACCGTAATTGCACTAGTCGGGGCTCTCCAGAGAAGTAGAACCGGCAGGGTACACGGGGCAGAGGGAAGGCAGGCGCACAGCCCCTGGCGTGAGCCGTTCTCAGATGGACACGGGGTAGGCAGGACCTGCGTGGCAGGAGGGGGGGAAAGTGGTGAGGCAGGGTCTCCGGGCTGCCGCTTCTGGGGCCTCCACGCCTGGGTTAAGGACTTTGGATTTCATTCCAGTATCAGGAAGCTGCTGGAATTTCCAGATGAGAACACTGTCCAACTTGGGTTTGAAAAGGGACCCCCTTGGCTCTGCAGGGACAGGCTGCAGGGACCCAGGGAGAAGGCAAGGAGAACAAGGAGCCTGTCTAGCAACTCAGGACAGACATGGCGGTGGCTGAGCCCAGGGTAGTGGCAGTGGAGTTGGTGAGAAGGGCTTAGCTTCCAGACTGACTCCAAAGGTAGGGTCACCAGGGTTTCCCCGCGGGTTGGCTGTGAGGATGAGGTTTGGGCCAGAGCCCGGGGCGTGCTGATGCTGTGTGCTGACCCTGAGAACAGGGCTTGGGGACATGGTGTGGCTGGCGTGGGCACTGGACTTGGAGGAGTCTGTAGGCATCCGGAGGGCACATGCATCAGAGTCCAGAGACCAAGAGTCGGGCTGGAGAGGAGAATGTGGGAGCTGAGGCACAGAGGTCGAAATGAAGCCATACATCAGCCAGGTGCCACAGGGGCACTGGATCCCGGACACCCGGGTTAGAGGCCGGGAGAGCAGAGGAACTGACCGGGAGCAGCTGGGGACAGGATGAAAAAGCACAGTGTGGCATCCAGCACGCTTTGGGAAGGAGGGAGACAGGAAACACCTACTAAGTGTGCTGGGTTGAACACCTTCCCCCCCAAATCCATGTCCACATGGCCCCTCAGTGTGTGACCTTAGTTATAGGGGCTTTGCAGGTGTAATTAGTTAAGATGAAGTCGTGCTGGATTTGGGTGGGTCCTGCATTCAGTGACTGGTGTCCTCATAAGGAGAAGACACAGAGACACAGAGGAAGAGGCGATGTGGTCACAGAAGCAGGAATGCAGCTATGAGCCAAGGAGTGCCACCGTGATCTGGCAGGGGTGAGGACAGGTCCTCTCCTGGAGCCTGCAGAGAGAGCACGGCCCTGCAGTTACTTTGATTTTGCACACCGGGCCTCCAGAACCAGGAGAGGATAAATTTCTCTTGTTTAAAGCTGCCTGGTTTTGAGGCTCTTTGCCCCAGGAAATGAACACAGATCCCTCTCCGTCACCAGCCCACCCCAGGGGACATCCAGAGTGTTATCCAGAGGGTTGACACCTTGACCCCCTCTGCCTTGTCCCCTCTGTCCCCCTCCTACCCTGACCCACCACCGCCAAGACATCTAGTGACTCTCTGTGGGAGGCCCTAGATGAGACCTGTGTATCCAGGGGGCCGGAGTTCGAGTCCTGCCCTGCCACTTTTTAGGGGAGCCCCTTCCCCGCTCAGAGCCTTGTTTCCTTGCCTGACAAATGGGAGCCACAGCATCATGGAGGACTTAATTCACATGCAGAGGTCTGCCTGGAGGGCCTCACACAGAGCAGGCTCTTTCAGAAACAGCACCTTTGGCTCCCCACAATGCCCAGGTGGGGACTTGATCTGCGGAATACACCAGGGAGAATGAGCCAAGCCCCTCGCATCACAGGATGTTGTGAATGGAAAGAAGGAATGATGGGAAGACTGTTGGTAGATTTACTGCAGAGGAGAGAGAATCTTTGCCTGGGCCAGCTTTGGAGGTGGGAGTGTCTCTGGGCTACAGTCTCGCTTTTGGCACCTGGGGGCACAGCACACCATACTTTTAGGGCTAACAGTTAAATACAGGACACCCAGTAAAATCGGAATTTTGGACAAACAACAAATAATTTTATGGTGTAAGTATATCCCAAACACTGCTTGGGATATACTTATGCTACCAAATTATTTGGTGTTTATCTGAAACTCAGCTTGGATGGAGCATTTTGTGCTTTAGTTGCTAAATCTGGCAACCTTTCATTTGCTAAAGATTGCTTCCCCCCTCACCTAGGATTTACGGCCAGATCTTGTGAAGAGGCCACCCACCGACCTCTTGGCTAAGGAAACGCAGAGTCCTCCCCTCACCCACCTCGGCCTCTCTCCACCTCCCACAATTTGGCTCCTTGTCCGCCAGGGGCAGAACGCTCTTTCCTGTTACACCTACGTCCCCAAATATGAGGAATCAATAACAATTTTAGGGAGAAAATACAGTTGTCATGGGAAAAAAAGTGGAGTGAATTCAGAGTTCATTAGGCAAGCTAATCAAGTTGTCCAGCCGTGCCTTGCTGCTTCTTGGAGCCATCTGGCCCTCCTGGATCAATGCTGGGCCCAGTGGGAGGTGTTCTGTGGTGGAGGAGGAGCACGGAGATGCCAGCCGGTAGCAGGACTGGAGACCCTGGCAGAGCGCTGGGGCCCTCGGAGCGCATTGCCTCACACAGGGCTGCGCAGCTCCGCCAGGACCTCCCACCAACCCCCGTACTCCTTTTCTCTGAGCTTCTTGCACAAGACAAAGAGGAGCAAAGGACCACCATTGGCTGAAGAGCATCTGCTCTGCCGCCCATGCGTCCTGGGCTCCTGCCCTGTTCAGCCACCCTTCCAGGCGGTGAGCCAGCCAGACCCGATCCTGTGCTCCCAGGGCTGATAGCCCAGACTGGGCAAGGTGGTCAGCACGGGAGACCAGCTTCCTGAGCTGTGGGGCTGCTGCGCCCCCTGCCAAGTTCACTGGCGGGCCGACCCCCTTGTCCACAGGGGCCAGCGATCCTTTGTCTTGGTGGGTGCCTGAACCAGGCAAATTTATAATTTGCTTGGCTGGCTGACATGTCAGACCCCAGGGTCATGGAGCAGACTCACTTGTCCACCAGAGCCCACCTGCTCTGGCTTCTCAGGAATTCACTCCCACTGTCTCCCTTCTCCCTGCTGAGTGTGCCGTCTGGGCCAAGGTGCCAAATGGTCACCCAGAAATGAAAGCTTTTCTGTCCCTGTCCTATGTTCTCTTAACTGTATGTGTCTTAGCTTTTTTTTTTTTTTGTAATGTTTTATTTATTTCTGAGAGAGAGGGAGAGATAGCGCAAGCAGGGGAGGGTCAGAGAGAGAGGGAGACACAGAATCCAAAACAGGCTCCAGGCTCTGAGCTAGCTGTCAGCACAGAGCCTGATGCAGGGCTCGAACCCACAAACCCTGAGATCATGACCTGAGCCAAAGTCGCACGTTCAACCAACTGAGCCACCCAGGCGCCCCACATAGTGTCTTAGCTTTGATTCCCCAGGAGCAGACCAAGAACAAGGACTCAGATGCAAGTGGTGACCCGGGAGTCGCACCAGGAGGCAGGGATTAAGGAGCAGGGAAACCAAGGTAGACAGAGAATCAGAGAAGGGCATGTTAATGAGTGGGTTCCCATGGGAGATGGGACTCACGATTATCCCACTAAGAGACAGTTTAGCCACTTACCCCCGTGTTCCATTCCTCCATAGCTGATGCTGATTCTGAGGGTGTTAAGACCCCGGGTTGCCTGGGCTTCTCTGCCCACGGACTCGGCTCCTTCCCAGGCACCAGAGGGGAAGCCGCCAGTGTGTCCAGGGGCTGCCCATAGGTGAACCCAGAGTCATCTTCCCAAACTGAGGCTCTGTCCCATTAAATACTAACTCCCCCTCCCACTCCTCCAACCCCTGGCAACTATCGTTCTACCTCCTCTACCATTCTACCATCTGACGATCCTGGGTCCTTCGTATAAGTGGAATCCTTTTTAAGATGGCATAATATTCCACAGTATGTATAGATCACATTTTGTTTATCCGTTTATCTGTCAGTGGATACCTGGCTTGCATCTACATTTTAGCTATTATGAATAAGACTGTGATGAACCTGGGTTTACTCACCAGGGGTTTTTGAAGAGACTTTTGAATGAAAAGCCTGTTTACACAGTTAGAGGCAAGATGGAAGAACCGACAAAAAATGGCGATACACCCAGAGACTCCCAAGAGTGGAAAGTCATTACCACCTCCAGGCCTGATGGGCAAGGTCAAGGAAAGGTGTTAGTGGAGTCCAGGGAGCATCTGGGGCTGCTCAGCAGAAACTGTAGCTTCTAGAACCACACAAAGCAGAGAGATGGCAGGGCCATTGGTGATGGGGCAGTGATACCCTGACATCCTTCCTCTGGCTGTCTGATCTGGTGAGGCCTTCCCATAGAGCCTGGGTGTGCCCTGGTCAGCTAGTGTCATTACCATGCTGGTAAGATGATATTCAGTGGGCTTCCAACAATAATCATTTATTCTTATGTTCAAGGATATTCAGATCAATGGGGCAGCCCTACTCTATCTGTCTTATATCTCGTCCTGCAGCCAGCTGCCCAGGGTGGGTCCTTGTCATGGCCGAATAGAAGCACAAGAAGGTGGGTCCAACTGTGCAAGCACGTTTGAGCCTGCGTTCCTCAGGTCCGGTGGCTTCCCGCTGGCCAGGTCAGTGGTGAGGAGGACCTCTCTGCCTGCCACCCAGCCATGGAAAGGGCATGGAGGTGTATTTCTGTTATTGGAGAGTGAGGAATCATGAGCAGTAATCCAGCAACTAGGGAAGTGGGGGCGGATAGTCTTCAGAGTCAGGTTCCGGAACCCCAGGGAGGGGTGGGGGTTGGATGGGCAGAGTGGGGAGCAGACCCCATCCCTCTGCAGGCCCATCCCACCCCCTCTCCACGTGAGTTTGCATCATCACCCCCTTCCTGCCTCCAGCACACACATTCTGCAGAGAGGGACTTGGCGTGTAGTGCTCTCAGCCGCCCTGGTCAGAGGCCGGGAAGGGTTAACTGGAGAAGTGCACCGAATCACAGAGAGAGACTTTTTCAAAGACTTGATAAATAAATCACCACTCATGTTTAATTCAAAGCCCCCGCTGCCTACAGAGAACACAGGGAAGCAGCGATCTTTCAATTAAAACGGCTCTGAGGGGCTCCTCCTGCTCTCCTGGGGCTTTCTGGCCTCTCCCTCTGGCTGGAGGCACCCCGGCAGGGAAGGCGACCCCACAGCGTTCCCAGGACAGCTTGGAATAGAACGCAGACCCCTCATCCAGGCCATCTGGGGGCCTGGCCTCGGTTCACGGGCCACCCACCTCCCTGATCTCACCCTCCCAGGCTGCCCATTCCAGGTTCCTGTCAGAACCCAGTTTTCTCTCTCCATAGCTCGTGTCCTGATGCAAAGTTTCTTTTGTAGGTTTTCCTTGTTCCTTTATCATCTGTCTCCCCAGCTAGAATGTCGTCTTCGTTAGAGCGGAAACGGGGTTCATCTCACTCCCTGCCGAGTCCCTAGCATACAGGGCAGCACTTAGTAACACAGTAGTTGCTCAGCAGATGTGTGTCTATGTTTGCGCCTTTCCACTTCGAGGCTAAACACCCCCAGCTCCTCTGGTTTCGAGCATGAAGCAGCACGTGGAACATGTCCTTGGCCCTCTCCATTTCTTAGAGCTTAGGCCGGAACAAGAAGCCCAGAGAAACGTGGGGCCCCATGTTGCAACAGGCCAGCACCACACTGAGCACTTTGCATGGGTGGACCAGCCCATCATCACCAGAGCCCATTTTACAGATGAGCAAACCAAAGTACATTGAGATGAAGTCACCTTTGCCAGGTGGCACCATTAGTGTGGCGGACGTAGGATGTGAACCTGGGCCCAGGGCCTCCAGAGCAGGCACCCTGAGTCACTCTTCTCGAGGGGGAGAGCTTTTTATAACCACTGTGTATAAAAAGTGCTGTGAGGATGAGTTACCACATGCCTCAGGAAATCCCAAGTGGCAAAGTCAGGCCTGGAGACGAAAGAGAGACTGACTATTCTTGTAGGCTGGGATCAAAATAAGCTCTCAATCAATATTTCGGGCTTAAAACCTGTTCTTTCATGTCTGTCAAAAATATATCCTGTTCCCAGTATAGCTCTCTCTTTTAGGAGTGATCTAGATGTCAGCATTCAGCACACCTTTGGTGATTTATCTCAGCAATATAGTGCAATTGATATTTTTTTAAAAGATTTTATTTTTAGAGAGAGAGAGCATGTGAGCAGGGGAGGGGCGTAGGGAGGGAGAGAGAGAAAATCCCGTGGAGCCTGACTTGGGGCTGGACCTCACCAACCGTGAGATCATGACCCGAGCTGAAACCAAGAGTTGGATGCTCAACCGACTGAGCCCCCCAGCTGACCCCGTGCCGTTGATAGTTTAAATCTCCATTTTCTCTGAGAAAATCTCCATTTTCTCTGTGAGAAAACGGAGTCCCCAAAAAGTTGAATAACCCAGTCATCCCACTTGGGTGTGTCAGAGTTCTGACCCCAGAATCATGTTCTTTCTATGGCAATCCCAGGTGATTATACTGTTTGTGGCAATCATCCTCACCGACATGTAATGGACACTTAGTGCTGCACCGTGTGTTCAGCCATTGCAGTTGTTAACTCACTTGATCCTAATTACAACCCTAGGAGGCAAATACTATTTTTAGCCCCGTTTTATTTTTTTAAACATTTTTATTAGTTTATTTATTTTAAGAGGGAGAGAGAGAGAATGAGCTGGGGAGGGGCAGAGATGGGGTGGGGGACAGAGGGTCCAAATGAAGCAGGCTCTGTGCTGACAGCCACAAGCCCAATGCGAGGCTTGAACTCATGAAATGTGAGATCATGACCTGAGCCAAAGTCAGTTGGTTAAACATCTGACTTACGATTTTGGCTCAGGTCACGATCTCACGACCTGTGACGTTGAGCCCCCTGTCAGGCTCCACACTGAGAGCACAGAGCCTCCTTGGGATTCTCTCTCTCTCTCTCTCTCTGACCCTCTCCCACTTGCACTTTCTTTTCTGTTTCTCTTTCTCTTTCGCACAAAATAAGTAAAATAAAAACAATAAAGATGAAGGTCCAGATGGTTAAGGAATGGTTTTAAATGTAGGTTGTATTAGCATTCAGGTGTGGGGAGGCCACCAGATCAGGAGGCAATTGGCATTGAAAAGACAGTTTGTTGGGGCGCCTGGAAGGCTCAGTTGATTCAGCGTCCTACTTTGGCTCAGGTCACGATCTCCCAGTTTGTGGGTTCGAGCCCCGCATCAGGCTCTGTGCTGACAGCTCGGATCCTGAAGCCTGCTTTGGATTCTGGTCTCCCTCTCTCTCTGCTTCTCCCCCACTCATGCTCTCTCTCTCTCTCTCTCAAAAGTAAACATTAAAAAAATTTTTTAAAGGAGAAAAGATAGTTTGTTTCTCATGGTTCCCAAGAGGCCACACCACGCAGGTTACACGCACGGAGTCACCATCACCAGTCAGAAGGCAGAGGAAGTTATGGGGAAACATGGGCACGAGACTTTATTGTGGTTTCAAGGGGAAGGCAAGCTTAGGACCCGCAAGTCTGAATAACTTCAGAAGGCGCTGGAGTGAAGGGCTGTAGCCAGTTGTCTGGTACCTGGCTGTGGGGTAATGAGGGCAGGGGGTAGAGAGGCCCAGAGGGTGAGAGCCTGACACACAAGGAGGTTGACGACATGAGCTCCAGACTGATTGGTATGCGTGTAAAAGACACGCAAGGTGAGCACTTAAGAGTCCCTGGGAACTGGCTTAGCCATGGGACGGGACGGTCTCTCTGGGGTCAGCAGGCTCCAGATGTCAAAACGTCAGCAGCACATGGTCCCCCAAGGTCCCCCAGCACAGGACTGGAAACCTAGATCGGCTTGGTTCAGAGCCCTTGCTCTTAGCCGGTCTACAGTGAGATTTCCTCTCTGCAGCAAAGACTTGCTAACGCAACATGGGGAGAGAGCTCAGAGGAAGTTACCGCAAACACCGAGGTATGAACAGAGATGAGCAGGGCGGAAGCTACAGGTGGGAACAGGGTGGGGGGGCAGGAGCTAGGAGGGCTGTTTGGGGCTTTCTTCAGCCAGACAAAGGGTGGTTATGAGCCAGCGTCCCTTGTTGATTATATTGCCGTTTCAANCTAAGCCGCATCTTGGTTGTGTTCTGTCAGGGGAGCGTCGTCGCTGGGCTTCCAGAATATTTGGATGATATGCCTTATTTGGGATAGGCAGCTGGGAGGGGAGGCACAGCCCGGACTGAAATAGCAACATCTGTTGGAAACTCCCAGGAGAAAAATTCTCCTTTTGTTGTATATTAAGTCATTAAAACACAAAAAAGAAAAGGGACATTAATTTCACCACCATATGCAGACAATATTTTAATGTGAAGGTACCAAGGGAAGTGTCACCTGCCTTCTGCTGACAGCCTGTGGAAGGAGTGTCAGGCAAGTGTGGGGGGGTGACCCTCCACAGGAGCCAATTTATCCCCGGCAGAGAGTGGACCAAGCTGACTGGACCGGCTCTGCTCAATCCCATATTCCGAGTCTCTTTCTGCTTCCCAGGCCTGAGCTTGGCTTTGAGCTCTGGGGTCCACACTGGGGTCTCCAGCTCATGCTCAAATCATTGTCCCAGATTCTTGTATTATTTTATTTTATTTTTTAAATATAATTTATTGCCAAATTGGCTAACATACAGTGTATAAAGTGTGCTCTTGCTTTTTGGGGTAGATTCACGTGGTACATCACTTACATAGAACACCCAGTGCTCATCCCAACAAGTCCCACATCCTTTCAGAGGCCACGGTCATTTCCCCGAACCCAGCTCCCAGCCTCCTGGGTCACTGAGGTAGGAATGCCAGCCGCCATCTATTGGACCTCCATTAATCAATCGTCTGCTGCAGGGGGACAGCTTTGGGGTCCAGAAATCCTGCACTGGAGAGGCTGCTCCAACCACTTAAATGGCTCTATGACTCTGCTTGGGACTTGCATCTCAGGGTCTCCGTGTCATCGCCTGTAAACTGGAGGCTGGCGTGACGTGACAGGTGTTGTGAGGTCTGCAGGCAGTGCCGGCACCTGTGCGGACCGGGCGCTTCCATAGCTGGGGAGCCGGGGAGGGGGGACCTGTTCTCTCACCTTCCGATGGATAATCATTCTTCCCATCCCATCGCACTCAGCTGGGATCCCTGCAGGCAGAGTGCACAGTGGCTTCGTCCAAGCTGGCCCTTGGACGTGGGGGTCATGTGACCCCTTGCTGCAGGGGCTTTTTGCCCCACTGCCTCTAATACCTTCTGCCAGGAAGCCCCTGCCTTCGACATGTGGCGGTGCAGCAAATGCAGCAAGCCACTGCCTGTTTCTGTATTGAGGGAGCAAATTACCCACAGGCCCTGGCCTCTGCCTTCCGCCTTCCCTGACCTCTTTGGTCCTGAAGACCATCCTTCCTGCTCCATCTCCTGGCACAGGGGCCCATCTCTGCCCTGAGCTGGACATCCGCCCGAACAGCTTCCCCAGGCAGTGACTTTTCAGGCCAGACCAGCCCTTGGCAAAGCCTGTTTGCATCTTGCATATCAGCCACTGCCTTTTTATTATTTTCTTGAGAGAGAGAGAGAGAGAGACCGTGTGTGTGAGAGCAGGCGAGAGGGGCAGAGGGAGAGAGAGATAGAGAATCCCAAGCAGGCTTCACCCTCAGTGCAGAGCCCTCTACAGGGGCTTGATCTCACAAACCGTGAGATCATGACCTGAGCTGAAATCAAGACTTGGATGCTTAACCAGCTGAGCTACACAGGCACCCCACAGCCACTGCCTTTTGTGTGCCTGGGACAGCCCTCGTGAATGGATCAGAGCCAACATCTTCCTTCCAGGATGCCCTTGGCACTCCCTCTTAGGGGAAATATGGTCATTTGTGTTCTCCCCTAGGAACAAAATGCCTAGAACGAAGTGTCATTTGCAATGGTAGCAACCACCCCAGCCAGGATCCTGGATCTTATGACCGGTTTCCTGAGTGCTTGACCTGGAAGAGGCTCTATGGCAGCAATAAATACTCCCAAATCTCATGGCTTTTTTTTTTAATTTTTAATGTTTATTATTTTTTAAAGTTTCTTTTTAATGTTTTTTATTTATTTCTGAGAGAGAGAGACAGCATGAGCAGGGGAGGGTCAGAGAGAGAGGGAGACACTGTATCAGAAGCAGACTCTAGGCTCTGAGCTGTCGTCACAGAGCCCGACGTGGGGCTCAAACCCATGAATCGAGAGATCATGACCTGAGCCGAAGTCAGACGCCGACTGAGCCACCGAGGTGCCCCCCAAATCTCATGGCTTTAACTCAGTTGATGTTAATTTCTCACCCACTTAGGTTCCAGGGCTGGTCCGGGAGACTCTCCCGGCAGCCATCCTCTATACGGCGTCCTGAGAGTACAGGCTCTGTGCTCTTCAGTCTCCCCATCAACATGACCTTCCCAGGGATGAAGGATCCTGGAGAGTCACACTAGCTTTTACAGGGTTTCACACGGAAAGGTCATGTGACCCTGCTGCTCACATTTCATTGGCCAGGGCAAATGACACACGCATGCCTGGTTCCAGAGGAGGGCAGGAAGGTGCAAGCATCCTCTGGGTCAGAGGGAGAGGAGAGTTGGAGGGTGGGGGCAGTAGTAATGCCCCCCACAGCCAGTAATGATAATAAAACCCTCACAACGCTTACCGTGATCCAGCTGCGATATGTGAACCCCTTGAATCCTCACAGCAATCTATTTTCATCCCCCTTTTATGGATGAGAAAACTGAGGCCCGTGTGAAAGCAGTGACTTGCCCAAGGCCTGCATAGCCATCCAGTGGGTGTCATCCTCAGATGAACAGCACTGACAGGGACACAGAGAGCAGACCCCAAGCTTCTTGGGTTCCCCCAGAGCTGGCTGGGGCTGGACTCCAGTCTCCCTGGAGTGGGGGAGGGGCAGTGGTGGCAGCAGCCCAGCAGGGTGTGAGCTGAGATCAGCACCAGATTCCCAGCTCTCCTGCGGGAGCAGCTTCTCTGCAGAGACTTCACAATCTTTGACCCGAGTAATGACACGGTTGAGCCACTGAGGAAATGGAAACTTCTACCCCTAAAATTCTCCCGACACTCTGGTGGTGGTTTGCAGGTCAGAATCCTTGGCTTTTTGACAAACTGAAGTTCGTTCTAATGCCATCTTCCAGGGCCCAGCCCAATGCCCCCGGTTGGGCAGCCTCAAGAGGGTGTAACACCATGGACTTTGGAAGCCAAGGACAGTTATTTTTGTTCACTTGTAAGAAACTACACACCCAATAAATGGTAGATGAAATAAGTAAGAAATGTCTTTGCCTCATGAGACAAGGACCCTGGGGAAGGCAATCCATGGGCATTATCAGAAACTTGGATTATCTCTACCTTCCTGTTCTGCCATCCTTGGCATGGGGATTTGACCACATGGTTACAATATGGCTGCTACGCCTCCAGGTGTCTTACCTGAATTCCAGACAGAATAAAGGGCAAAATTTGAAAGGTTGAATTTGCTCCCAGAACTTCCTCGTCCTTTTTGCTTACATGTTGATGGCCGAAACTGGTCACTTGGTCACTTCTAGCTGCAAGGAAATCTGACAAGGTGAGGGTTTTAGCTTTCCACTCTCTTTGGGAGAGAGAGAAAGCAGGTCGGGAATGGCTCTGGGCACCCGATCCTCTGGCTGCCAGAGACCGACAGATCTGGCAACATCGCTTACAATGACCTTGCACAAAGTATTCCTTTGAACTTCTATTTATTTGCTTGGAAAATGAGGACAATCACAGTGCCTCCCTCCCATGGTTGCAATGTCTGGAATACTGAAAAATATTTAATACATGGTAAATGTTATTTTAATTATTACAATGGGAAAACAATATTTACGGAAAAGGTGGGCAGTAGACCCAGTTAATACACTTCTGGAAAATTACTGAATTGTCCCAAATTACACAGAAATGTATTCCGAAAATCCCTGTAGAGGTAGCTTAGAGTTCTGTTTGAAGAGGCCTGAGGGTGAGGGTGGAAACCCCTGACCTGCTTTCCTCGGCAGCCTGCAGGGGGGCAGAGCAGGGAGGGAACGGGAGGGTGTGGCCAGGGCGCTCCCAGGGCCACAGCTCCCAGCCTGCCTGGCCCGCGCAGGACTCAGGACCAGGCAAGACGGGCAGAGTGACAGCTGCAGGAACCCAGCAGCTGCCTGCCTGGCTGACCCTGACCACCCCCTGCCACCCCCGCGGAGCTGGGACCCTTCCCACCCCCACTCGCACTTGCTGTGATGCAGTTTTTGCTTGGAACAAACAGATGAAAGATGAAGACAGCTGGGGGCGGCTGGTCTTGCCACTGGAAACATCTCTGAGCAGGAAGCAGCTGCTGAACTGACTGCCCTTTGGAGTCGGGGGCTGCAGTCCTGGGGTCCATGAGGATGAGAACCGGAGAAGGAGAAGAGCAGGCTAGCCGAACTCCTCTGAGGAAAGCTCTAGTCTTTGTTGCTCTGGCCCAGGGAGCTCCCAAGGGTCAAGAGTGAGAGAGTGGACGGGATCAACAATTGGCCACACCCCCAAGACCATTCTGATTGGTGCTTGTCTCCTAGGAGCCCTGGTGGCCACCGGTCCTAAGGAGGGGATGTGGAAGTGTCCTGGGGTCGTGTACAGGCAGCAGCCACAATCCACGTGGGCCGAGTGGGGAAGCGCAGTATCTGGGATGTGGTAGGCGCTCCAGAAGGCCAGGCTGTGGTGGCAGACGCTAGGTGCCACTCCAGGAAATGCACACAGCCACTGCTGAATTGGCTGGATGCCTGGCCTGACTCACTCTGATGAGTGACCTCTGTCCTGCCACGCTCCCCCCCCCGAGGCTGGCATGCCTCCTCCAATGTCCCTTCGCAGCAGGAAAGCCAAAGGGAACTAGAAACAGAGCATCCTGACTGGTGAGGTCATTCACGCCTAATGAGCATACATTGAGCACCATCTGTGTGCACGCCCTGGGCAGACAGGGTCACCGCCCAGCGTTGGAAGCTGCCATGGGTCTGTATGTAGCTCTCGATTTTCGTTTAAAATCTGCTGTTTTTCACCTCTGTCACGTTCTTCTTAGAGACGACTCGTGGAGTTAATCACTCAGAGAGACACAAAGGAGAAATTAAATTAGGAGTATTTCTGTCCTAATGGTGAATCCAAACAGACACCAAGCAGCTGGCTCTCTTGGGGAATCAACTTCCCCACGTGGGGCTGGATTTGGGAAAGAAACCAGAGGCTGCTGCCTGTCACGTGGCTCCTCCTTCTGGGGCCTGTGGGCTAAGCTGAGACAGGGAATAGCGTCCATCAGCCCCTTCCTCCCCCTTACCAGTCCCCACCCATCCCCAGAGCCTGACCTATAACCAGATTTGACTCATTTATTTGATCTTCTCGTTAACCTCCAAGGTCATTCCTGCATCAGGCCCTTTGCACTTGCTCTGCCCTCAGCCAGGGAACGGGTTCGCCCCTAGATCTTCACAAGGCCCGTTCTCAGGCTTCAGCTGTCAGCACAAATGTCACAATGTCCTAACAAAGAGCGTCACTCATCCCCTACACCCTTTCTGCTGTTTCATTCTTTACTAACGCTTAGCTTGAAACATCTTCTTCATTGCTTTCTTGTTCACTATCCTTCCCCCTTCACCAGGGAGCAGGTGCCCAGCACCTAGAAAGGAATGCACACGTAGTAGGAACGCTCAGTAAACATTATCAGGCAAATGAAAGAACGCTATTTGGCAGAAACATAACGGAGGCCCAGAGGCTAACAGAGTTGCCAAAGTCCACAAAATGAGTCAGCGGCAGGATTCAAATCCAGGTCTCGGGTCTCCACATCTTGTACTCTTTCCATCTAGACCTGCTCTCTCGAGGAAGTTTCCAGGCTGCTTCTTGTTTCTGTCACAACTTACCCCTCCTGGGTCCTGCTCCCTCAAGAAGGGCAGTGACCTTTGAAGAAAGACAGTGACCCTGGGAGGCATTTGGTGAATCGACTGGGCCCAGAGGTTGGGCAGCCTGGCCGCTGAGCTCAGTTCTGTCACTCACAGCTGCTTGACCTTAAGTCACTTAGCCTCTGTTTCCCCTTCTGTAAACTGGGGATGATAATAATACTGCCCGTCTTAAAGTACATGTAAAAGTTAAATGAAATCACACACACAGAGCCTTGGGACTGAGCCGTACACAGAGGGTCAACAAACAAATGTCGCTGTCATCAGGGACGGCCTGTCCTCCTAGCCATATTGCCACGAAGGCCGCGTGGCATCTCCCACCCCCCCCCCCCCCTCCCCACAAGCCACGGCTCCCTCTGACTGCAGCACCTGCCACCATCCCTGAAGCCAGTGAACTCACGAATCACATCTTCCTGGTGGGAGTGCTTTCTTCCTCAGAAAATCCCTCTCCACAGCCGCCGCCTCTGAGAAGCCTTCCTGGATTCCCTGCCCAGCACCGAGATAGCACTGGAGCAATAACACATGGAGGGCAGGGGGCAGGGAACCAACTCACAAGCCACATGGAGCCATTTTAGAAGCAAATCCTCTGGGCCCAGGTGAGACTTGACACTAATGTGTCAGTTGCAATCTCCTTAGACACTAAGCTGGAACCACCCAGCTGCATCCTCTCAAGTTCCCAAGCCACAGAAAGCAAGACTGTAAGTACTCTTGTTTGCTTTTTTTGAGAGAGAGAGTGTGTGTGCAAGTGCACGCAGGACAGGGACAGAGAGAGAAGAAGAAAGAGAATCCCAAGCTGGCTCAGTGCTGTCAGCACAGAACCCAACACAGGGCTCAAACTCACAAACCGTGAGATCATGACCTGACCAAAATCAAGAGTCGGACACTTGACCGACTGAGCTTCTCAGGAGCCTCGTGAGTACTCTTGTTTTAAGCTGAGTGTTGGGATGACTTTTTAGTGCTGCAGTAGATAACTAATGTCGCACTGAAAAACCCACCAGAGGGCATTGTGCACTTATGGGGTCACTGGGAAGTGGTGCTCTACCCTGGGTCCTGGGGTGTCCCCATGGGATAAATTCCCATATCTCACTTCCCCTCGCCGTACTCTCGCCTCCCAAATAAACCACTTGTCCCCAAACCCTTGTCTCTGAGTCAGAGAGGACTTCTAGAAGCCCAACCCAAGACACAGGGAATGCCAGTCTCCACCACGTGGTCCTGCCCTCTCCTCTGAGCATCGCTGCCCTGGCGGGGGCCCGGCACAAACACAGCTCATCCAGCCCCAAGTGTCTGCTTCATTTATGGGTCTCTCACCTCCCAGGAAACTCACTTCCTCTGTCCTGAGCAGAAAATCCCTCCTAAATCTAGGCTGGTGTCAGCACTCAAGGCCTGAGGATCCCAAGGGCAACCCACGCCCTTCCCTCTCCCCTCCGGTTCCCAGCATGCGGCCAAGAGTTCCTACCAGGGTGGAGGATCTGCTCTCCATCCCCACTGTGCAGCCGGCATAGATGCAGTCTCCTCACGACGGATTAGTTTTCAAATGTATAGAGATGCTGTGATAAAGAACTTTTAAATTCTTTTTAAAAATGTGCCTGCACACCCCAATGTTTATGGCGGCACTATCAACAATAGCCAAGGTATGGAAAGAGCCCAAATGTCCATCGACAGATGAATGGATAAAGAAGATGTGGTACACACACACACACACACACACACACACACACACACACACACACACACACAATGGGAGTATTACTCGGCAATCAAAAAGAATGGAATCTTGCCGTTTGCAACAATGTGGATGGAACTAGAGTTTATTATGCTAAGTGAAATTAGAGAAAGACAAATATCATATGACTTCACTCATATGTAGAATTTAAGATCCAAAACAGATGAGCATAAGGGAAGGGAAGCAAAAATAATATAAAAACAGGAGGTGGGCAAAACATAAGAGACTCTTAAATATAGAGAGCAAACTGAGGGTTGCTGGAGGGGTTGTGGGTGGGGGGAAAGGGCTGAATGGGTAAGGGACATTAGGGAGAACACTTATCAGGATGAGCACTGGGTGTTCTATGTCAGGGATGAATCACTGAATTCTGCTCCTGAAATCAGTATTGCACTACATGCCAACCAACATAGGTGTAAGTTAAAAAAATTGTGCCTGAATTCATTCAAATAGCTGTTTGTCCTCTACTGGTGTCTCAATACACAGGCTATGTGGATTTTTCTGACATTACAAAGGGGCCCTCCCCCTAAATGAGGTTGGGACCCCGTGGTGCAACATAGGCCATTAACCCAGGGTAGCAGTGTGGTAACAGCTGTGGGCAGTGCCGGGTCAGGAAGGGAAGTAGGAGGTGGGGGAGGCTACCTCACAGGCGATGTCCAGGTTTTCCAGGACAGCAGAGGCTCCACACAGCGATCTTGTTGTCAGATGTGGGGCCTGATTTGTGTTCTGAAGTTGAGGTCACTGAGGCCTCAGTGGCATCTGCATGGGCTTTGCCTTGGTCAGGACGCTTTGCCTTGGTCCTGGTTGTTGACCTTTCTGATCTGGATTGGGGGGGGAGGGGCTGCAGCATCTGAGATGCTCAACAGGTCTGCTATATACAGTTGTGCAGGTCATAGACACATGGTTCTGGAGGGCTTCATGCACAGGCATTTCTCCAGAGCATTCCTGCCTTCCTGCTGTTTCCATGCTTTTCACTTGCTTGTCTGTGTCCCTCCCAACCCTGAGCCCCATGCGAGCTGAGTCTTCATCTCCCCTGTGCTGCATGCCCAGCTGAGGCCAGGCCATCAACACGGCCACCAGAACCTTCACACCGGCCACACGTGTGATCTAAATTCTCTAAGAGCCATTTTACAACAGCAAATGCAGCAGAGGAGATGGATTTTAATATTGTATTTTATGTACTCCAAAGTACCCAAAATGTTTATCATTCCAGCACGTGATCTACATAAGATTTATTAATGAAATGTTTTATACTTACTGCATATCCCAACTCAGACCCCTAAATTTTCATCAGAAACACCTGATCTGTATTTAGACTTCGTAAAATTTGTGATTGAAAAGCATATTCATGGGGCATCTGGGTGGCTCAGTCTGTTAAGCATCCGACTTCAGCTTAGGGCATGATCTCACAGTTTGTGAGTTCGAGCCCCACGTTAGGCTCTGTGCTGACAGCTGGGAGCCTGGAGCCAGCTTTGGAATCTGTGCCTCCCCCTCTCTCTGTCCTACCCCTGTTTGCTCTCTCTCCTTCAAAAATAAATAAACATTAAAAAAATTTTAAAGCCGATTCAGATGTCCAAGTTGTTCCAAACATCCTTGAGGGTTTTCCAAGAACTGTGTCAAGCACCTACTTTAAAATTTAAATGAATAGAAAACAAACACAAATTTAACATGCGGCATTCAGCTCCTTGGTGACTCTAACCACATTTGGGGCCGGTGACCATTGTACTGGGCAGCACAGATAGAGAGCATCCCAGTGGGCAGAGACTTTTGTTGGACAGAACAGATCCCAGCCTTCATGCTCTTGGGACCGAGGCGCTTATTAACAATGAATTAGGACCCATCTGGACGCTGACTCAGACCCTCACCTCACCCCCCGAGGGGTTTGGGGTGGAGATGCACGCTCTTCCTGGCCCCCAAACGTACCCCCGCCTTGTAATGCTCTTACAACTCTCCAACACAATTCTGCAAATGACGTGGGCAAGAAAGCCCAGAAAGAGAAGGCAGATTGATTCAATATTCCCCCCGGACCTTTGTGTTCCAGATGGGGCCTTGAAACCCAAAAATTTCAACATGCTCTTCAGAGACCATTGCTTCCAAGAACGTGTGGAAAAGCAAAATCTGAGACAAGAACATCTTTAAGCATTTCCCAGGCGGGGCCCATCTAGTTCGTTTTTGGTGACACTTAAGGGCGGTGAGGGGCTATCCGCCCATTAAGCCGGCCACAGGCTGCCGCTTTAATTTACTTCCCGCTATTTCAGGGCCTTGGTCTGCTTGTGTGGCTTTTCTCTTAGCCTCAAACAAATAAATAATTCATCCCCAAAGTGGCACATTTGCTGGTATTGCTTAGATTAAAATCCCTAAAATATGTATTTCATTTGGATTTGGTAGGGGCTGTTATCAGCCTCAGATAACACTGGAGCTGAAATAAAATCTGGACCTCTTATGAGATAATCCACAAGTTAACTCCGGACGTTCTCTGAAACTGGATTCTTCTCACTGTGGTCTCTCCTAATGACCGGCCTGGAGACAGCAAGTGGCGGTGTTTTTATAGCACAAGCTGGTCCTCTGGCTGAGTCCTCCTAATTACCGTGTTGGAGAGCGTGTAGCACCTGGTTCCTGGGCTTGCAGAACTGAGGAAATGTGCTATGTAATATTTATGGTTCCTGTAAAATTCACGGAATAATTTGTGGTGCTTGGCATTTGGTGCTGTTTGCAATAGAGGCTCCCAGCCTTCGTGAGGGGGCACCCTCCCCGCCACCTTCACCCGGGGTCAGGCGCACCTGCTCAGGGATCGTGCCCTCCTTAGGGGTGTGTGGCCAGGCTCTTCTGGCTGGCACTGGCCTGGGAATTTGGGTCAGTGGTGGGATTAAAGCCCCATTTAAAGATGCTCAGAAATGTATTAGCCTTCCACGAATTCATTTGGAATCCTCACAACTGTCCTGTGTTGGCCTTCATCATGTGTCTGGCAGAAGCCTGAAGAAACCAGGGAGGAGGGGAGAGTCTTGAAGATGGTAAAGGTGGAGGGGAGAGGGGGCTCTCAGGAGACCCAAGATTCTGTTGACATTCCTCCCTCTCTCCTTCCTTTCCTTCCTTCCTGTAACATTAAAAAACTTTTTAAATGTTTATTTATTTTGAAAGAGAGAGAGAGAGTGAGCAGGGGAGGGGCAGAGAGGGAGAGCCAAAACCAAGAGTCGGATGCTTAACTGACTGAGCCAGCCATGTGCCCCTAGTAGGTACTTATAAAATGTTACAGGAAGGGACACCTGGCTGGCTCAGTCAGTCTGACTCTTGGTTTAGGCTCAGGCCGTGATTTTCACAGTTGGTGAGTTCAAGCCCCACATCAGGCTCTGTGTTGACAGTTTGGAGCCTGCTGGGGATTCTCTCTCTCCTTCTCTAGCTGCCCTTCCCCCACTCATGCTGTCTCTGTCTCTCTCAAAACAAATGAATGAACTTTGAACATTTTAAAAATAAGTACCTACTACATGCCGGGTACCCATAAAGATGCCAAACGTTGCGTCCTTGCCGTCAGGAAGCACATGGCCTGGAGAGGAGGAACTACCCTCAGGAATCACACATGTAAATTCACAGTGGTGCCAAGTGCTGCAGAGAAGCATCCAAATGATCTGGTTCTTGAACATGTCAGACTTCAGGGAAGCCCAGGTTTTGGTCCTTGCTGGCCTGATACCCATGTGGGCACAGATAAGGACTCTGGATGTCGGGCATGCTGCCATTGCGACCCACGCCTGTAAACATCGCATCATCTGTGCCTTCATACATTTCCTCCATCCACACGCATTTGCTGTGCATGCCCCGTTCTGGCTGCCGGGCAGGCAGAGGTGCCCACAGATGACTCTAAACCGGCTAGGAGACCCCAGTGACAGGGGTGAGCTGTGGAGGGTGAGGCCTCGTGCTCAGGGAGAAGGAAGGGGGGGTCAGTGTGGACAAAAATGAAGACTCCCAAAATGAGGATCAGCTAAGGCTATTTATTCAGAGCCTCTGAAAGCAAATAAACCTGCCATCCGTGTTTGGTGGAGACGCAAAGGCAGGCAGCGGGGTGGCGGAGCTTTACAATGCGCCATAAGGGAAGGCTCAGACTTGCCCTGGCTGGGGGGGCCTGAGGAAGCTGGAGACAGGCTCCTAGAAGTGGGACATCCTATGTGATCAGTTAGGGGGCCATATTTGACTTTCTCTGGTTTGTCCTAAGCTCCAATCATGAGCAAAAATTAGCGAAGTCACCAGCTGACTGGGGCCAGTTGCTGCAGTGAGTTCAAGTTCTATCTTCACATACAGTCTGGCCCGTGGTTGGCATTTCAGCCTCTCCTCCTGAGTGCTCCTGCTCCGTGCCACCCTTCGGATGAGCTCTTCTTTCCACGTCCTTGCTCGCATCAGAAAGGCATCACAGACGTGGGTGCGTGAGCTGAGTCCGGAAGGGAGAGGAGAGAGATATCTTGGGGAAGGGCGCTTGCGGCAGAGGAAGCAGAGTCAGGAAGGAGCTGAGGACCCAGGGAGTTGTGAGCACCTGGGGGCGGGGGCACCGAAGGGCTTCGTGTCAGCAGAGGCTGTGAGAAGGGATGAGAACAGAGAGCGCGAGAGAGAGCGAGAACACGGGTCATCCAGCATCTTCAGGTTACGTGGGAGCAATAGGGAGCCACCCGAGGGCTTTCAGCAAGGGCAGGCCACGATCTGAAATGAGTACTAGAAAGCGGGGTGTGACATCCTGGGGACATTTTGCTGTTGTGGGGTGGGGGGTGGGGGAGGCGGTGCTCAAGGGGAGATGGGAAGATTTGCCATGGCACTTGTCTGGCCAAGTGACAAGGAGCCAGAGCCCTCAGGACAGTCAGGGGAGACTGGATGGACAGCCAGCCATTCCTGTGGGGGATCCTGGGTACGGAGGTGACACAGAGACACTCCTGGGTTCCACACAACACCCTGAGTGTCCCCAGGAGCAGCTTTCAAGATGTGTGGGGCCATATTCTCCAACTCGTCCCCATCAAGATTTATGGCAACATCTCTCAGATTTAGTTGACAGTCAGCTCACAGGGTTCATGTAAGTGCGGCAGACAGGCTGAGACATCTCTTAACTGAAATGGTACAGGAAAGTACCTCGTTAGCTTGCACAGACGATCACAGAGGCCGGGGCCAATCACTGAGCATCTCTGACACGGTATTACAAATGAACACGTGCATGAGTGAGTGGGTGAGTGAGTGAATGAATGAATGAATGAATGATACAACAAAGCCCCTTCATCCAACCAGTGTGCTTCCTTGCAAAGCAAGAAGTCGGCTTCCTCGACGACTGGGATGTAATTTAGTTCCTAATGAGCCCTTGAGTGTGTATCATAATTAGGGAGCGCTCTGGCGGGCAAACCTGGTGGCTGGACTAACCACTTCTTTGTTGAGTTGAGCTAAGATGGTGATTTACCAGAGTGAAAATTAATGAGATTCCACAGTCGCCAGCTTTTATGTGCAGCCATATAATACAGGCATAATTATACGTGCGCTTCCATAAATTGGACACAGACTTGAAGAGCGTGCTTCTGGTAGCAAAGCAAAAAGAGTCACTACGAAGCCATAAAAGATACACAGAGCCCACTGTGTGCGTGTGAAAGCTGCCATTGGTGGGGTATCTGTTTCCACGAACTCGGTGACCTGGGGACTCTTTTGTGATTCAGCAGTCTTGCCCTTTCTTCTGAAAGCCAGGCAGCACCCCAGTCTTGGGGGCCTCCCTACATCTCGGCTGCTAATGTCGGCAATAGCTTTGTGCGGGCTGGAAGCATTTCTTGTGCTCTGTGTGGGTTCCTGCCGTGTTGTTGGTTAATCACAGAGCTTAAAATGTGATCAGACAAGATCTGACTTTAGCCTTTCTAAGCTGGCAATTTTGCAGAAGGCCCACAGAATGACATTCATTACATTAATCATAAAGCCCTTGAACCTGAAGCAGATAGAGCGGCGGGGGGATTGGACAGTAAGCCTGCCTCCTCCTTGGAGCCATTCCTTCACCTGTAAAGGTGGGGTTGGTCCAGGCTGCCTCCTGATAAGACCCCCCTAAAATTCTAAAACCCTAATTACTCCCTAGGTCATGGCTTCTGTAACTGTCTGAACCCCACCTTGTGTGAACCAGTCTGGAATTGGGTGAAAAGGCTGAGAAACATACCCAGGGCATTTTGGCCACTTGGTGCTCAAATGACTCTGGGGAGATCCTCTTGTTACCCATTTGCCAGGACAGGTTGATTCAGCCTGGCTCTTCCAGGCTCTTTGAAACCCTGGAGGGAGAGTCTGTTTGGGGGGCTGAGAGGATGTTTCGGGGGTACTATCTATGCAGATTTCCCAGTGCTTTTGTAGCTAATCCTATGTGTCCACTGCCCTCTGGGAAGGCTGTGGGGGATGGAGAGAACCAAGATGTTGAAGGTCTCTGAGGCCTTCCAGGAGGAGGCAGACTGGCAGTAACCTCACCAGCTGGGTGGGATTCTGTTGGACAGAGAGAAAGAGACAAGACACTCAGTGTTTCCATCTGAGTGGTGACCACCTGGTTATATGTGCAAAGATCCACCGAATCTTTGGGATGCCCCACCTGATAAGAGTGTCTTTGCTTACTTGGAGGCCTTTGGCAATGGCAGACAGTCTAGTAATATGATTTAGGGTGGGGGCTTTGGGTCACAAGGGTCAGCTTGACCTCTAGAGGTGCTGGAGACTGTGGTCAGCCATATGGGGAGTCAACCATGTCTATGCAATAGATCCCCAGTAAAGACTCTGGGGCGCCTGGGTGTCTCAGTTGGTTGAGAGTTCAACTCTTGATTTCATCTCAAGTCATGATTCTAGGGTTGTGGGATTGAGCCCTGTATTGGGCCCCACGCTGAGTGTGGAGCCTGCTTAATATTCCGCCCCCCTCCCCGCTCCTCCCTCCCATTTGCATGCACTCTTTCTCTTTCTCTCTCTCTCTAAATTAATAAAAATAAAGATAAAAGACTCCGGACACCAAGGCTGGGTGGCTTCCCTGATTGGCAGTACTTCATGCATATTATGACATGTCACTGGGAGATATTAGCACTGCCCTTGACTCCACTGATAGGTGACAAGTGGAAACTCCATGTTTGGGTCTTTTCTATCCTCTGCCCCATGAGCGTCTTCCTGGTACTGATTTTAATCTGATTCTTTCACCGTAATGAACCTTGACCTTGTATGTAACATCTCTTGGCAAATTCTGTGAGTCCTTTCAGTGAATACACCAAACCCAAAGGTGGTCTTGGGGACCACTAATGTCATAAGTGAGAGTGGTCTTATGGTCTATTCCCCTAACTCTGGAAATGGCCAGGCTGCCAATTGGATTTTCCACCATTTGCAAAATATATGCTTGGTTCAGCTCACACTGGCCACCTGCACTGGGAGCAGATGAGGGAGGACCAGCGGGAAGTCTACTGAGGTCCTTTCTGGAAGCTATTTCTCTTCAGAAGAACAGCACCACCTGGGTCCTCACACAGAAACTCCCACTTCCCTGTTTTGATGCCACCAAACAAAGAAACAGACGCATTCCTGATCCACAGAGTTATGGACGCTCCTTGGGACGTGGCCCTCTGAGTCTCACTCTACCTTCCTTTCTGGTCCCTATCTCTCCTCCCCAGTCACATGTCCCCAGAGGAAAGTGAACGTTTCCAAGAAACTGCCGACCGCGTGAGGTCGGTTTCTTTAGATCCCATGGGACTTCCCTCCCCTGGTACCCACAGAATCTGAAAAAAAGCAAATGAGTTCTGGAGAGAATTTATTGGGAGAAGAGGAGATAGCAAACAATTATGTGTATCTGTTGGTTTGTTTTTCACATCTGGTCACCAGGCCAAAGAAACATAATTAATTTTTTGGTTCCAAAGAGACAATTCCACCAATGATACACATCTTTAATTAGCCCAGCTCAACAATTGTGCCCCGGTACTTTATTTCAGGGAGCTCCACGCTGACACGTTAATGGAAGATGGTGCCAGACTCCGGGGTAGGAATGAAAGTGATTGCACAGTCCTGAAACGAAGGTGGTTGCTTACACAAGATAAGCCCTGGGTTTCATTCTAGAAGTGATCTAATCGGTTGCGCATCTAGGAGCCACATGCAAATGGGAGAAGAGCAGTGTAGAATCCAGTAGGGGGGAAGGAGAGGGAAGCTAAAGCGGTTTAGGGACTGTCTTTAGTTTTTTTTTGTTTTGTTTTGTTTGTTTTTTTTTTAATAGTTTATTGTCAAATTAGTTTCCACATAACACTCAGTGCTCATCCCCACAAGTGTCCTCCTCCATGCCCATCCCCCCCTCCCCCCACATCCATCAGTCCTCAGTTTTTGTCAGCATTCAAGAGTCTCTCATGGTTTGCTTCTCTCCCTTTCCCCCACCATTTCCGCCCTTCTTCTCCCCCTTGTTCCTCCTTCAAGTTCCTCCTAATCCTCCTATACGTGCAAACATATGATATTTGTCCTTCTCTGCCTGACTTATTTCGCTCAGCATAACGCCCTCAAGGTCCATCCATGTTGCTAAATCTCTTGAGACTGTGTCTTGCAAATGGTGGAAAATCCAATACGAACTACCTTGAACATACAAAACGTTTGTCATCTTACAAATCTAAAGGGTCCTGTGGCAGGACTCTCCGAGCAGGCTCTGACCCAGTTCAGTTTCTCTGCCATTCTCTCATCTCCCTTCCTCTCCTTGTTGGCTTCTTCCTCAAGCTGGTTTCTCTCCCGGTCACAAGATGGCTGCCAGGGGACATGTGGCTGCAGGCCTCCTTCTTCTGGTGGGGGGATGTGGGGGGCGGTGGGGAAGTGAGCAGAAGAATAGCTTCCCACAACCGTCAAAGAGTCCTGAGCTCGGCTCTGACGGGACCAACCCTGTCGGGGCCTGAGTGGCTTAGGTGGATGACCCACGTATGTACCCAATGACCACACGAGGAGAGGCTGAGTGTGGTCAGAAAGGAGTGACCAGTTGAGAGGCACCTGGGTGGCTCAGTCAGTTAAGGGTCTGATGCTTGGTTTGGGCTCAGGTCATGATCTCACAGTTTGTGAGTTCGAGCCCCGCATCAGGTTTTGCACTGAAAATGCGGTGCCAGCTTGGGATTCTCTCGCTTTCCTTCTCTCTCTGTCCCTCCCCTGCTTGTTTTCTCTCTCACTCTCAAAATAAATAAATGAACTTTTTTTTTTTTTTAAGGAGTTATGGGTTGATACCAGCAGCATTTAGGAACACCAAATAGTAGGCTAATTTGAGGAGAGTTTACTAGAGACTCATCAGAGGTGTGAGCAGAGGGAGAGGAAAACCATGAAGCTGAGGCAGTGCCCTGGGCTCCATGACTGCCCCTAGGCCTGCGGGGGCAAGGGACGGGCATGCTCACTGAGACTGGCATCAGAGGGGCCAGAGGGGAGAGAGCCACCTGACAGGACCTGTGGCCCTGGTCCAGAGAAGCAGCCAGCTGGTGGTGACAGTGCCGATAAAGAGCTGAGAAACAAATACCCAGACCCCACACTTTTCCCTCACTCTATCACCTGCCAGACTCCCCATTGCCAAACCTTACAAGAAGCCAGAGGGCAGGGAGCCTCAGGGTGTGGCTGGCACAGGACAGTACCAGACAGAGAGCAGCTTGGACGAACCTGGAGGAGGGTCCCGAGGGCAGGAGACGGAATCCTGGCCCCTGGCGTCGGGCATCTCCTTCCAGGAACCAGGCAGGGCCATCAATAACGGGTCAGACCACGCTCCCTAGCAAGCCTGCTGGTCCTGATGTACGAGCCCTCTAGGACCAATTGGGGAAGTTTGCTCTCACCATCAAAAAGTTGCACTGTGAAATCTAAACCAGACAGATCAGGTTTCAAATCGTGGCTCTGCCACTTACCAGCCTTGTGAATAGAAGTTAGCCTCTTTATAATCTAGCCTCCTCACTCATAAGAAGGGAAGGATAACACAACCCTTTGTCAGGGGCTTTAAGTTAAATAATGTGCGCCAGATAGCTGACATGTAATATGTGCTCAATAAATGCTATTACCGTTTTTGACATCCATTGTGATGTATTTACATTGTGATACAAGGTGATACAATGCCCATAAAGATTTATCATGATGCTCTACATGGGGCCCTGCACTATCTTTTTTTTTTTTTTTTTTTAATGATTTCTTTAAAGACGTGGCGTCTCAGCTAGACCAGAATGGGCAGAAAATTTCCAGAATGCCACTGTAAGGAAGATCTTTCTTTATCTGCTCCTTCATCACATCATTGTGCTGTTCAGACACCTGCTATGACTCCCTATTTCCTGCCGTAAAAATTCTGAGCCTGGGTGACCTGAGTTCCTCCATCTGTCCACACCATCCGCATCCATGGGAAAGCTGTGCCCAGGCCCATCTGGGTAGTTCTAGACAGCTGGAAGACCTCCCCCACACTCCCATCTTCCCAAATCCATAAATCCCTCCCACTTAAGCTTCAAGACTGAAGGAGCCTCCCGTGATCTGTGCAACCCTGTTTCCACACCCACACATCCCTACCCCGTTGGATTGCGGCTCTTACTCACCAGCTCTGAGTTGCTGGATGAGCTCAGAATCCTGGCACATAGCCTTGTTCACAGTAGGCACTCCATGAATGTTGGTTGAGTAAATACGTCATTATTTGCAACTTAATTAATAACTTCATATTTTATTAGTTGCAGTAAGTGACCATTTTTCTAGAGTGTAATTTTCTCATTGGTAAAGTGGACAAAATATCTCTTAAGAATTATGATGACGAATTAACCAATATGAGTTCACACATTTGTTATTAAGACTCATCACATGGGCTCAATAATATATGTCCCCCCCGAATCCCCTAGGAAATGTAAGTCATCTGAAAGCATGCCCCCATGTTCTCCTAATGCTTCTTAAAAATCCATTTTCTTGGGGTGCCTGGGAGGTTCAGTCAGTAAAGCATCCGACTTCGGCTCAGGTAATGACCTCACAGTTCGTGGTTCGAGCCCCGCATTGGGTTCTGTGCTGACAGCTCAGAACCTGGAGCCTGCTCCAGATTCTGTGTCTCCCTCTCTCTCTGCCCCTCCCTCACTCACACTCTGTCTCTCAAAAATAAATAAACATTGGGGCACCTGGGTGGCTTAGTCAGTTAAGCATTTGACTTTGGCTCAGGTCATGATCTCATGGTTCGTGGGTTCGAGCCCCATGTCAGGCTCGGGGCTGACAGCTAGCTCAGAGCCTGGAGCCTGTTTCAGATCCTGTGTCTCCCTCTCTCTCTGACCCTCCCCTGCTCACGCTGTCTCTCTCTCTCTCTCTCAGAAATAAATAAAGCATTAAAAAAATAATTTAAAAATAAAAAATAAACATTAAAAAAATTTTAAATCAACTTCCTTAAGGTACAATTTGCATACAATAAAATGCACACATTTTTGTTGGATGAGGCTTGACTGTATGAATGTACATAACTACCAGCGCAATCAAGATGCAGGACATTTCCATGACCACAAAAAGGTCCCTTGTGGGACCCCTTCTCGCTAAACACACCCTCACCACAGACTACAGGTAACCATTGATCTGCTGTCCAAATGGAATAGAGTTCCCTTTCCTAAAGTGTAATGAAAATGGAATTATACTGCAAGTGCTCCTATTAGCTTGGCTTCTTTCACTCACCTCAATGTTTTTAGGTTCATCCATGTTGTTGTATTCCTTTATAAGACTCAGTAGCATTCCATATCATGGCTATATCACAATGTGTAATTTGTCAATCTGTCCATTTGTTGATGGACATTTGAATGTTGTCTGATTTGGGTTATTATGAATAAGCTTTCGTGAACCTTTGTGTAGGAGTCTTTGAGTGGACATATGTTTTCCTTTCTTTGGGGTAAATACCTAGGAGTAGAATCACTGAGTTGTACAATCAGTGTATATTTAACTTTCTAAGAGACTGCCAAACTGTTTTCCAAAGTGGTTGTAGCATTTTACATTCTGGCTGACAAGGTATAAGAGTTCTAGCTGGTCCAGACCCTTGTCAACATTTGGTGTTGTCAGTCTTTTTTTTTTTTTTTTATTTTTGAGAGAAAGAGAGAGTGAGAGAGACAGAGCATGAGTGGGGGAGGGGCAGAGAGCGAGGGAGACACAGAATCTGAAACAGGCTCCAGGCTCCCAGCTGTCAGCGCAGAGCCTAACGCAGGGCTCTGACTCCTGAATTGTGAAATCCTGGCCTGAGCCAAAGTCGGACGCTTAACCAACTGAGCCATCCAGGCGCCCCTTAGTGTTGTAAGTCTTAAATTTTAGCCACTCTCTGGATGTAGAGTAGCAGCTCTGTGGTTTTAGTTGCAAAGCCGTGGTAGTTAATGATGTCAACCATCTTTTCATGTGCTTGTTGGCTGTTCATGTATTTGCTTTGGGGAAGGGTCTGTTTAAATCTCTTGTCCACTCCTATGGTTTTGAAGCCTGCTTCCCACATAAACCAAGAAAACCCCGAGTGTCACTTTCCCAGCATCCCTTGCAACTAGCCTGCACTTGTGAAATCTGGGATTGGCCAATCCGAGGCACCTGACCCAATCTGTGCTTTCAGAGCTGGTTACTGGACAAGTAGGGCCATTTTTTCGTTAGTGGTCATGCTAGCTGCCATGGTACCAACGGCCACACACATCGACCAGTGACCTCTATCAAGTGTTGAAGTAAAGCCCAACATACTGGATTTTTTTAGAGCCCAGTAGGGGCCTCACCAGGCCAGGCCTGTGGCTGACTCTGAACCAGCCTCCCTAAATCCTGCCTCCTTTTACTGACCTCCTTTCCTGCTTATCTCAGCCACATCTGCTGGGTCTGTTTCTTTCTTCTTTTTTTAATGTTTATTTATTTTTGAGAGGGAGACAGAGAGACAGAATGTGAGCAGGGGAGGGGCAGAGAGAGAGGGAGACACAGAATCTGAAGCAGGTTCCAGGTTCTAAGCTGTCAGCACAGAGCCCGATGCAGGGATCAAACCCACGGACCACGAGATCATGACCTGAGTTGAAGTCGGACGCTCAACCCACTGAGCCACCCAGGCACCCCGCTGAGTCTGTTTCTATCAGGGCACAGATTTGAGCATGGTAGGTTGGTTTGTTGATGTCTGGTATATTGGGACTGTCCAAGTTTGTAACTTTCTTGGTAGGAATGAGAACCCGTGAATTAGCATGCTGCTTGTCACTGCTGCCATTACAGGCTTGGCTTGCTCTCAACTTCTTTGCCAAAGGGCTTGACAATAAAAGACACTGTTGAAAATGAAATCTTATAATTGCCTTTTTCAAAGAGGGCTCTATTCCAAGGCCTGGATCTCCGCCCGCATTTGCATTTGGATTTGGGAAACCAATATGGTATGATAAGTATTTATTTTTAATAATCTGGTAGCATGCAAATACATTTCCCAGTTCCCAACTTTTTTCCCTTCATGAACCTTTGTGCCCCTAACAGAAATAAGAATGAGCAAAAACTCAACAACTGAAAATGCAGCTGTGGGTTTCTCTATCACTGTCCTTTGGGAATTACGAGAAAAGTTCCAAAGTTACAGACTCAGCACCCTACTTTAAGTACATTTTGGGATAGTACTTCCCAGGGCAGGGCGGGGTCTAGATTTTGCAGGATCTGAAGCTTCTATGACTTGGAGGTTAAGAAGGGAATATAAAACTACCATGAAAGCATTAGAAGCAGATATTGGCGTCTGAGTGTCTCAGTTGGTTGAGCAACCGACTTCTGCTCGGGTCATGATCTCATGGTTCGTGAGTTCGAGCCCTGAGTTGGGCTCTGTGCTGACAGCTTGCTCAGAGCCTGGGGCCTGCTTCAGATTCTGTGTCTCCTTCTCTTTCTGCCCCTCCCTGCTCATGCTCTGTCTCTCTCTGTCTCTCAAAAATAAATAAATGCTAAAAAAAATTATGAAAAAAGAAGAAGCAGGCATTAGAATGGGTCCTTGCAAGGGAAGGAGCTGAAGCCTGAATTTCATTAGCTTCATGGTATGTCTGTTTCTTACTATCACTGCTATTCTTCAAACATCAGCAACAAATTCTAGAAGCTGTTTGCTTCCTCCCGTGTCATTTGTCTACCAGTTGATTGAACTGCTACCTGAGCTCTGGGCTTTCTCCACTTTGGTCTGATGCCCAAACCAGGTGAACCAGGGGACACAGATTTCCATGCTCTGTGATCAGGGGCAAGTGTAAATCCCATACTTTTACAAGCTGCACGGGGTCAGCTCATTCTCAGCCAACATGCTGCCCTCAAGTAGCTGAATGCATGAGCTACATCTACACAGCCATAAGAGCAGTGGATGAAACCTCACCACGTGACTCACTCCAAGACTTAGCACCAAGGAAGACAGAAGAGGATTTACAGCATGATCTTACATTTAAGATAGTGTGTGTAGCCATAGATATCGTTACAGTGAGGATGACTCTATGGTCCAAAGATGGCTGCCACCTCATCTCCTCTCCCCCCAGCTCTCCTGCAATGTGACCTTGCTACTCCCTTATCCAAGGCTGGGAGGGTCTAATTCTCCTGCCCTTGAACCTAGGCTGGCCTTATGACTCACTTTTAACTGATGGAGTTGAGAGGAAAGGGAAGCCCATGACTTTGAGACTCTTGAAAGTCTTCCTTTCCAGACCAGTTCCTCTTGGGACACTCCATGCACAGATTGGCTGCTATGCCCAAGGAAGCCCAAGCCACACACAAGGTCATGTATAGGCATTTCAGGAAAATCACTTCCAGGTGGGCCCAGCCTTCAATACATCCCAATTCAGACAGCAGATGCGTGAGTAGAGAAAACTCCAAACGATTCCAGTCCCCTGTCTCTGTGCAAATCTTTCCAGCGGAGGCCCCAGACAGGCCCAGTGGAACAAAGCACATTCCCTGCCTGAATTCCAGACCCACAGACACCATGAGCTTACTACAATATTTGTGTCTCATGCCACTTAGCTTCGGATAGTTCATTGTGCAGCAACAGATAATGAGATATATAGCTATATGTTTGTTCAAGATAATGTGAACAGAGAAGGGATGGGTTGAGATGTATGCCAGGCTGTTGACATTGGTCAGAGATGAGGGAAGGCAAGGGGAGGGCAGGAATGGGGAGGGGGGAGAGAGGGGATAAGTCAAAGAAAAGTTTCAATGATTGATGTCGTAGCACATATCAGTAAGTACTTCATTCATTTTTATGTTTGAATCACACCCTGTTGTGTGGATGTACTCCATTGTGTGTATCCATCCAGCAATTGGTGGACACTTGAGTTGTTCTATCTTTGCTACTACTAGCTTGTTGAGTCTCAGGAGTGTGCTTCTCCTTTCAGATACGGAACACATTTTCCTTGATCAGGACTCAAACTCTGTCCTGGGGATATTTCAGGTCTGGAGTGGGGGTGGGGGAGCAGGTGATGAGGATCAGCTGTGGATACGGATGGAGCATCACAGGTGGCTGGCCCACCTTCCAGTGTTGAACATAGACTCTGGGTCATTCCCTCCACTCCAACCCGGGCTAGTTCCTCACCCTCTCCGAAACTCAGTGTCCTCGTGAATGCCTCCGCGTGGGCTGCTGTGAGGACGAAATAGGATGTGCAGATAGAGCACTTAGACCAACGCCTGCTCCGTGATGAGCACACAATGCAGGGACATCCTCCAGCTGGCACCACCTGAGTCCCACTGCCTGTGGCTTTCCTGGCGGCCAGAGCCCGCTCTAATGGTGCCCATGGCACAACAGACAAGCCAGGGAGATAAAACCAGCCCCTTTTCCAACAGCCTCTTGCCAACCGCGTGTAAACACCAGCTCCCTTACACTTGGGTGGGGTTATCCAGGTGCGTGTTCCCTAGTGCTTCCCAGAGTCCCCAGTGGGGTGAAGCTCCAGTTGTCCCTGGGGGGAGGCTGGCTTGGTGTCACCCCCTCTGCTGACTGCCATCTCTTCCCCGTCTCACTGTTCCTCTATTCCACAGGTATTCCGTAGGCTTCCTGAATAAACAACATGCACTTGAGTCCTTGTCTCAGGGTCTACTTCTAGGCAGAACTCCAGTTAAGATCCCCATACTAGTAAGAGTAGGAGTAGCAGCAGCAAGAGCTGTAACCAGGGTCTCATCTCAATCTCTACCTCCTCCAAGAGGCCTCCCCTGACTGCACCCACCGCCGGGACCACCCTCTCCTACAAAGTTGCAGCAGCCCTTGTTGGCCATAGCCTTCATGTCTCTCTTCAGCACGTCTGCCTTATTTTATTCTATGTCTCATCAGCTGCATGCAGAAAATGCTAATTCTGGGGGCTGGCCCAGGAGGCCGACAACAGCACGCTCTGAATCTGTGATGAAGCCATCCCTCCTTTGATGGAGACAGAAGATGAAACGTGGCCGCAGCGCATCCCGGGGAGATGGGGCCCGGCATGCAATATTTAAACCGCCCTTTCATAAGAGGAAGCTACCCAAGCTCTTAACATCAGTGTTCAAGAAAGTCAGACTCAATTTTTAGCCTCAGACTGATGTTTGGTGCGCTTCATGTTTTAAATACTCATTTCTGTGGCCTTGATGTTTTAATCCATCTCCTTTCAAGTATTACAAGCCCAAAGTGCTGTCGCCGGTGCTGTGTTGGGAAGCAGGTGCGAGAGGTAGGGACTCATCCCATTCAAAGAGGGAATTTCACTGTCCCTCAGAGGTCAGTAAAGCTGACACCTTCCACATGGAGATATGAGATACCTAAGGCGTTGTTCACACGAAGCTCAAGCTATTTGTTGAAAAGTGTGAAGTTGATTCAGGGCCTCTTCCTCTTTCTCTTCCCTCTTTTTTTCGACTTTTTTATGGAGATATAACTTACGATAAAGTGGGCAGATCTACACGCACAGCTCAGTAAATATGTGTGCATGTGGCCCATGTAACCACCACCAGATCAGGATGTAGAACATTCTGTCACCCCAGAGGGACCCCCATGTTCCTTCCCATCTGGTACCCCAAAGGCAACCACTATTATCACCTCTGCTGCACAAGATTTGTCTTCCCTGATTTTAAACTTCACATAAATGAGGGGCACCTGGGTGGCTCAGTAGGTTAAGCGTCTGACTTCAGCTCAGGTCATGATCTCACAGTTTGCAAGTTCGAGAGTCCCGCACTGGGCTCTGTGCTGACAGCTCAGAGCCTGGAGCCTCCTTCGTATTCTGTCTCCCTCTCTTGCTGCCCCTACCCCACCCACACTCTGTCTCTCAAAAAATAAACAAACATTTAAAAAGTAAATAAATAACATCTTTAAACTTCATATACATGAAAGCTTACTTCACTCACCATGTTTTTAGATTCATCCATGATGTCACATGTCTTATTAGTTTTTTTGTGTTTAATTCCTACATAATATCCCTTTGTGTGAACATGATACAGCTCGTTTATCCATTCTAATCTCAGTAGGCATTTGAGTTGTTCTAGTTCGGATTATGTCTGAGTTCACTCAGGCGTCCATAACATAGTACCACACACTGGGCAGTTTACACAACAGATATTTATTCTCTCACAGTTCTGGAGGCTGGAAGTCCAAGATGAAAGTCTCAGCAGGATTGGTTTTTCCTGGGCTCCCTCTCTTGACTTGTAGACGGACTTGTCAAGGCATTCATGCCTCCCTGATGATCACCTCAACTTATGAATTTGGGGCAGGGAGGGGGACACAGTTCTGTCCATAATGGGCTGTTAAGGATTATGTTGTGTGGACCTTCACATACGGGTCTTTTCATGAACATGGGCACCCATTTGTGTTGGATATATACCCAGGTGTGGAATCACTGGGTCCTACAGCGTCAACGACTTCAGTTGATCCTGCTGAAATAAACCCCTTCCCAAAGTGGCATACCAGTTGACCTTACCACCCATCAGTGTGAAGTTTCTACTTGTTCAGCATCTGTGTCAGTATTTGATTGTCATTTAGCCATCCTAATGGGAATGCAGAATAATTTCTTTTCTAATTAACTTTTTAGTTTTGAATAACTGTAGACTTACAGAAAAGTTGCAAAGATACTACAGAGTTCCTGTATTCTCTTCACCAGTTTCCCTGAATATTAACACCAGAAAAACCATACAAATACATATATGCATATATTATTAATTTATTAACATTAAATCCTTTAGAAAAAATTTTTATTAAGTTTATATATTTTTGAAAGTGTGGGGAGGGACATAGAGAGAAGAGGACAGAGGATCTGAAGCCAGCTCAATGCCAACAGAAGACAGCTTGAACTCACAAACCATGATATCATGACCTGAGCCGAAGCCGGACACTGAACTGAGCCACCCAGGTGCCCCTTAACACTAAATCCTTTACTAGTGTCATGAATTCTCCAGGTTGTCAGAAAGTCAGATACATTTTCCTATGAAAAAAAATAAAATACCCTCAGCCTATTATACACAATAACTAAATTTGCTCACGTGCTTGTAAATTTTAATGTTTTCAATGGTACCAATGAATGATATGTCACTTGTTTAATGAAAATATCGAAATTACACAGGCACCTTAAAATGAGCTTAGGCCATACATATATTTTAATGATTGGAATATCTGGAATTTTTTTCCAGAATAATGAAAGTCTTCCTATTGCTCCTGATTGTGAGTCAAGAATTAATCATTCTCTGCATATATTGAACAAACTCTCTTTATTTAAAAAAATATTTAATGTTTTTGTTTATTTTTTGAGAGAGAGAAAGAGAGAGGCAGAGCATGAGCAGGGGAGGGGCAGAGAGAGAGGGAAACACAGAATCTGAAGCAAGCTCCAGGCTCTGAGCTGTGAGCATGGAGCCTGACGTGGGGCTCGAACCCATGAGCAATGAGATCATGACCTAAGCCAAGTCAAACGCTTAACTCACTGAGCCACCCAGGCACCCCTGAAAAAAACTCTTTAAATCATCCCATTTTTTTTCTCCTTATCCTCAAAATCAGAGGAGAAAATCAAACAAAATTATCAAATGCCTGTATGGGTAAAGTTCACTCTTAGTTTTTTTCAAATTGTGGTAAAATAAACATCACAAAAAGTCTACCATCTTAACCATTTTTAAGTGTACAGTACAGTCACGTTAAATACATTCACACTGGTATGCAATCATTCTCCAAAACTTTTTTATGTTGCAAAATTGTAAGTCTTTACCCATTTAGAATAATCTTATTAAAGTATAAATCAGATATTCTCTTGCTTAGAGCCTTCTGAAGATTTCCCATTTCTCTTATAATTAAATCTAGTCTCCTAACGATTAGGCCTTTCTGAATCATCCGGGGCTCTGGTCTTCTCGTTTTATGGCCATGTGCAGCCCTCCCCACCAAGAGCCTCTTCCCAATCCTCACATGGCTGGACCCTTCCTTTTTCATTCTACTCACCACCTTCTGAAGCGATCATGCTCTGTGAGGGACGTGTGGCCTACTGTCTACGCGCCCTACTGGATGCACATGCCAGGGCTGCCTTCTCGATTACTGAGTCCCGGGGCCTAGCACCGGGGCCTGACACTAGAAGGTACTCAACAAGGGTTTGTTGAATAAATATTCAAAGGTCAATGGTGACAGAGAAGATGACAGAGTAGATGCTGTAGAGGAGCACACAACCCACTGAGGAAAATGTGCCCTCCACCCCCCACCCCCAGGTACCTGCAAGAGCACCAAATGGGTAAACAGGAGAGGACACAAACAGTGGGTGGGGGTTATTAGTCAGGGTTCAGTCAGAGCCACGCATACGAGAGACTTGCTGTCGGTGTCATGGGTTGAATTGTGCCTCCCCCAACCCATTCACAGGCTGAAATCCAGCACCCCAGAATGCGACTATATTTGGAAGTAGAGTCTTTAAAGAGACAATTCAAAGAAACCAAAGCCACCAGTGCCTTGATTCTGGACTTTCAGCTTCCAGAACTGTGAGAAAATTAATTCTGTTGTTTCAGCCACTGGCACGCAGCCCTGGTTAACTCATACAATAAGGTTGACCCTTCTCCCATTGAGGACCCGAGAGGCTTGTGACTTGTGGCTTGGTAGGTGTCAGGTGTGAGCTGGAGGGGAGGGGAGGGAGGACAGACAGGGCCTGCCCAGAGGCCAGGACCCCGGGGAGAAGCTGGTGCTTTTGTTGCAGAAGCCAGCACACAGGGGCGTGTGGCTCAAGGTGCAGATGCTTCAGCTCTGTAGCCAGAGCTGGAGGACTGTGCTCACCTTCAGGGAGCACCTCCATGGCCTGCTGGCCAGATCTGGCTGCCAGGGGACTTGGATCTCAGTTAGTTCCCCAAGGGATCAGTGGATCAGCCTCCTGGTGGTGGGTTGGAATACTTGAACCACAGGGCGACTTTTACAGACAGGTACAAAGGGTTGGTGTCTGATGGGCCAACAGGTGCCCAGCGACCCGGGTCACCGCATGGCTCAGTGCCTGGTGATCGGACCCTCATTCCTCAAGGCTTTTGTTACTTCTGTGTTTCATGGCATTTTGAAGCAGTTTCTCAGCTGTTGGAGAATTAATCCATGGATTCTGTTCCCATTGTGCATGCTGGCTACATCTTAATAGGAGAAGCCACATCTGACAGCTACCTAGGAACAAAGGTGACTACATCCTGAAGTAAAAGTTATCGATGTAATTTGCCACCGACTGCATGGCTGAGAATTTAACAAGATACAGAAATTTTGGAAAAAATTGTTTTACTTATTTATTTTGAGAGAGAGAGAGAGAGAGAGAGAGAGAGAGAATCCCAAACAGGCTCTGCACTGACCACACGGAGCCCAACATGGGGCTCTAACCCGTGAATAGTGAGATCATGACCTGAGCTAAAGCCAAGGTCAGGCGTCTAACCAACTGAGCCACCCAGACACCCCAACAAGATTCAGGAATTTTTAGAAATATGCTGCCATTAGAGCATCGGCTTTTGCAGAATAAGCTTAGCATATGGGATATCAATAAGCCAACCTTCTACCAAATACAAGCAAGTGTGAATTTTCTGTGTGGCTGGAATGTTATTGCAGTTACAAAAAAGAACCACAAACCTTAAGATCTGAGCTTCTTTTTCAAACGTATTTTAAAAATCTCAAACCAAATGATATCTTAAGTAGACAGAGACTGATTTTCACATAATCCAGGGGTCATTCATCTCAGTGGCTCACAGACAAGCCCTCATTAGCTGTTTCACAATATGCTGGAGTCGAAAGTTCTCGCTTACATTAAGCATTGCAAATTAAAGGAAAGGCCTGATTTCCCTGGAACGGAATACTTCGTATGCCACCTCAAAATCACACAAATAATTGGGTGTCAGAAATACTTTTTAATTGCTGATGATGTCTGCCAATAAACAAATTACTTTCTACCAAATTGTGTTTGTGGGCGCCCAGCTGACCCTTTGACACCAGAAAGAAAGGTTTCCCATCAATAAAAGCTTCAGGGCAATTTCACGTTGTGATTAGTGTTTCTTTCCCATGCCACCGAATTGTTAATAGTTGGGATTTGTGTTTCATATCGAGGCAGGAAATTAATCACGTCAGGTACAGGACTCCATGTAAAGAAATACTTCATGAGGTCCCATTTATTTCAAAAAGGAAAATGTAGTTAAGCATTTAAATTAAATAAACGGATCGATGTCACAGCAATTCCTAGGGAATGATTTGTCGCATGGCAAAGAGAATGCACTGAAGATACGAACAGCTGTTCCTCAGTTTAAAGTTTATAGTGTTTCAAAATTCAGGAAATGACTTTAGTGTTCTGGTTAGATTCAAATTTGCAAAATTAACAGAACCAACTCATAATACAGCATTCTGAATTATAAAGATGGTTTGGATACATTTACCAAAGTACAACATTTTGGCAAAACGGCCCAGTTGTCTGTAATGCAGTTAAAGCAAGCTCCTTTAGAGTTACGTTGTATGTTAGTGATGATCTTCACTACCAAAATATCATTTATATACCAAATCCAAGCACACAGCTTTGTGTGGCCGTTGAAAAACGAGCCAGGCATTACTGAATTTAATGCAACAAGGTAGTTATCGTGTAAAACATAAGTTGTTTTATTCTGAGGTTGGTTCAAAACTAACATCAGGCATCTGAGGCCTAACCATCTTTGAGAGCTCTCCCTGGAAAGTGTTTAAAAAAGTTTTTTTTAATGTTTTATTTATTCTTGAGAGAGAGAGGGAGACAAAGAATGAGTGAGGGAGGGGCAGAGCAAGGGAGGGACACAGAAGCTGAAGCAGGCTCCAGGTTCTGAGCTGTCAGCACAGAGCCCAGTGTCGGGGCTCAAACTCAGGAACTATGAGATCACGACCTGAGCTGAAGTCAGATGCCCAACCAACTGAGCCACCCAGGCGCCCCTCCCTGGAGAGTGTTTAATATGCTGACAAGTTAGATCAAGCACACCCCATGTGAAGAACAGAAACCCCAAACCAAACCCACCCCAGCTGATCCTTTTGGTTTGTGCTTTTTTCCCCAAGGTCCTCACTAAATATCTGCTTTCTTAAGAGAGGGAATTTTGAGCACCAGTGAGAAAAATCATTGCAATGATTGAAATAACTAATTATTTTGAAAGTTGGTTAATAAAAGCAGGGACAAAAATCAAGTATTCATCCTGTATAAATCTCTGTATAAATGTTTTCTCAGAATAACTAAATAGTTAGGGGCATTTTTTCCTTTGTAGAAATCTTCCAGCTAATACACACAGAAGAGAACATAGATATTGCAAATTAAGCAATGAGACGGTCTTAAAAAGAGGCCATCTGCCATAAAACATGTCCCACTGTCACTCATGAAGCGACTTGCCATAATCTCAGCCTGCATCTGACAAGTCTCTGGATTCACTTGATTAACTTAAATACAGGGGACAGGGGAACGGCTTACAGGACATCAGGGAACTGCCATCAGCAAACTCCAGATCGGCGAATCCAACAGAACCAGCAGCCGAGTTTCTTTGACGAATAAATCATGAAGGAGGGAGAGGGGAAGAATAAAGAGAAAGATCCAGGGAGGGGAAGTCCTCCACAGTAAAAGAGACATAGGGTGATCCCATCACAATGTGTGGACCTCATCTGGACCCTGATTCAAATAGCCTGTAGCGGGGGCGCCTGGGTGGCTCAGTGGGTTAAACATCTAACTCTTGATTTTGACTCAGGTAATGATCTCACAGTTCCTGAGTTTGAGCCCCACATTGGACTCTGTGCTGACAGCGTCTCCTAGAGCCTGGTTGGGATTCTCTGTCTCCCTCTCTCTCTGCCTCTCCCCCACTCATGCTCTCTCTGCCTCTCTCTGTTTTTCAAAATAAATAAACTTAAAAAATTGTTTAATCAAAAAAAATCAAACCACCTGTAGAAAAAATATATATATTTAAGAGAACTTGGGAAATGAGAAATTCAAAACCTTGAAAATATTTGTGATATTGGGGACTTAGAGTTATTTTTTTACGTGTGATAATAATACAGCAGTTATGTTTTTTAAAAAGCGAGTCTTTGAGGCACCTGGGTGGCTCAGTTAGTTAAGTGCCGGCTTCGGCTCAGGTCATGATCTCCCGGTTTGTGAGTTCGAGTCCCGCATTGGGCTCTCTGCTGTCAGCACAAAGCCCACTTCAGATCCTCTGTACCCCTCTCTCTGCCTCTCTCTCTCTCAAAAATAAACATTTAAAAAAAACCTTATCTGTTAGAGACACATTACTGAAACATTTACCGATGAAAGATGATGGCTGGAGCTAGTGGAAATCAAAAGAAAGCTGGAGTAGCTATACTTATATCAGACAAACTGGACTTTAAATTAAAGACAATAACAAGAGATGAAGAAGGGCANGGGGATGGCCACGGAGGGGGGCACTTGCGGGGATGAGCACTCGGTGTTATATGGAAACCAACTTGACAATAAACTATTTGTAAAAAAAAAATGCAATTGAAAAAAAATAAACATTAAAAAAAAGAAAGAAAGAAAGATGATGGCTGGAGTTTACTTCAAAACAGCCCAGGGTGGGAGGATGGGAGTGGGTGGGAGTCAGAGGGGGAACAGGAGTGTACCTGAGCCCAAGCTCCTTCTGCTCACAGGGCAGGCCCATAAGTCAAGAGGCAAGATGGGGGAAGGAAAGCAATTTTATTCGGAAAGCCAGCAAACCAAGGATAGGGTGGGCTCTTGTCCCAAAAAATCAACTCCTCTCGCCATGACATTCAAGATTCTTTCATGGCAGCAGAAAGGGGGATGGGTGAGAGGCATCAGAGTCAAAAGATGACTGACCTCTGTAGACTAGGGAGGAAGGTCATGCAGCTTTCTTGTTCTTGGTCAGTTGACGTTGGGGTCCAGGAATCCGGTCAGGCCGTTCCTGTAAATCTTCAATATAACAGAGTCATTTCTGTACATACTTCTTTGTCTGTTCGGGTGAGGTGGGTTTTGGGTAAAAAAAAACCCAGCTTTTGCAAGTCTGAGCTGTAAAGCAGCATTCCTTCAATGAGTAACAAGCCTATGTAGCAGGGCTAATCAGAAGTTCCTAAACTAGAAGGGCCCTGGTCTCTCAGATTCAGCTCAAGTCATGATCTCACGGTTCATGAGATCGAGTCCTGCATCGGGCCCTGTGCTGACAGTGCAGAGCCTGCTTGGGATTCTCTCTCTCCCTCTCTCTCTCTGCCTCTCCCCTTCTTGTGCACTCACTCTCTCTCTCTCCCTCTGTCTCTACTCTTCTCTCACTCACACTGTCTCTGTCTCTCTCAAAATAAAATAAACTTAAAAAAAAAAAAAAACAAAAACAAGTTCCTAAGCTAATAGGTCACAGCAGTAAGGGAAACAGAAGCAACATGGAGTCAGACATGCTGTTTCTCCATGTTGCAGGAATGACCATAACTTGGCCATTTATTGAAGCCAAGGTGGGGGAGGGGCAGGTACTTGACATTTACTTTCTCTATTGTTACTTGAATTTGAAATTTTCCTTAATAAAAAGGTGTGTTTTTTTTTAAATTTAAGATGCAGTGAAGTTCCCAGATTACTAACAGATTTTTAACAAAGTTCAG
>NW_027529425.1:1948070-1949154 GCF_008692635.1 Crocuta crocuta | reverse complement strand
GCCTTTTTTAGCTACCACCCTCCTCACCCTCCTCAGCAGCTGCCAGTGTTCAAGACCCTGTGCTTCCCTCCAGCCCCTCCCCGTGTCTCTGAGGTTATTCCATCTCTGACTTCCTTGGCTTTGTTAAGTAGAATTGTTCTCAGAGGCGGTGCTTACAAACGAATCTTGCATTTACTGAAGCTGTGGCCATAAAGGGGCTGCTAGTAGGTCAAGTTGCACCGTTGCCCCTGCAGGCTTATCTACAGGAAAGTTTTGCTTTTTGCTAAAAGGCACGCCCTCTGGGTGAGAGGCCAGAGCGCCCGTGGGACTTAGCTGTCTGTCCAGCTCATCAAACCCACAGATGCGGTCCCCAGCAGTCAAGAGTGTTGCACTGCGTGTGTGGAAAGGGTTTTCTGTAGATGTTTGAAGAATGCCCTGAAGTGGAGGCCCTATGCCGCCAGCAGCCTGAGCGGTGTCTGCGGCCCCCTGCTCCTTGACCATGCATCTCAAGGTCGTCTGGGGTCATGAGCACCTCCTGGGATCTGGGGGGTCCTTCACTGTCATCCTGGCCTGCGTGTCTGGGGCAGCTGCTGTGGGAACGACCTGGACCCAGAATCACCCTGCAGAGAGCAGGGAGGGAAAGCTGGCCCTGACATAGCATCTCTGAGCCTCAGTTTTCTTATCTGCAAAATTGGGAGAGAATAAGGGTACCTACTGTACAGGTTTCCTGGGGCTTCTGTAACAAATGGCCAGGGACTTGGTAGCTGAACACAACAGAAATTTATTCTCACACCACTCTGGAGGCCAGATGTTCAAAACGACATCTCTGGCCTAAAATCAGGGTGCTGGACAGACTGAGCTCCCTCTGGAGACCTTCCTCTTCCAGCTTCTAATGCTGCCTCCATTCCTTGGTTTGTGGCTGCATCACTCTGTGGTCTCGTGGCTTCCTCTTCCTCTGTGCCAAACGTCCTTCTGAATCTCTCTTATGAGGACACTTTAGGGAGCGTGTTAGAAATGCAGACTCTTTATGCTCACCTCCAGCGATTCTGATTCCTTATTTTTTTTTAATTATTATTTATTTATTTTGAGAGAGAGAGAGCAGGCT
>NW_027529425.1:1938099-1939299 GCF_008692635.1 Crocuta crocuta | reverse complement strand
TGAGGACCTCAGTGAACTTAATGTCTTACCCCCACTCTGTGAGGATTTCTCTGGAATGCTGCTGGCCAGCCCCCTACCCCCAGGGTTCCCGTGCCTGACAAGGCCCCAATGCCTCGGCCTTTTTTAGCTACCACCCTCCTCACCCTCCTCAGCAGCTGCCAGTGTTCAAGACCCTGTGCTTCCCTCCAGCCCCTCCCCGTGTCTCTGAGGTTATTCCATCTCTGACTTCCTTGGCTTTGTTAAGTAGAATTGTTCTCAGAGGCGGTGCTTACAAACGAATCTTGCATTTACTGAAGCTGTGGCCATAAAGGGGCTGCTAGTAGGTCAAGTTGCACCGTTGCCCCTGCAGGCTTATCTACAGGAAAGTTTTGCTTTTTGCTAAAAGGCACGCCCTCTGGGTGAGAGGCCAGAGCGCCCGTGGGACTTAGCTGTCTGTCCAGCTCATCAAACCCACAGATGCGGTCCCCAGCAGTCAAGAGTGTTGCACTGCGTGTGTGGAAAGGGTTTTCTGTAGATGTTTGAAGAATGCCCTGAAGTGGAGGCCCTATGCCGCCAGCAGCCTGAGCGGTGTCTGCGGCCCCCTGCTCCTTGACCATGCATCTCAAGGTCGTCTGGGGTCATGAGCACCTCCTGGGATCTGGGGGGTCCTTCACTGTCATCCTGGCCTGCGTGTCTGGGGCAGCTGCTGTGGGAACGACCTGGACCCAGAATCACCCTGCAGAGAGCAGGGAGGGAAAGCTGGCCCTGACATAGCATCTCTGAGCCTCAGTTTTCTTGTCTGCAAAATTGGGAGAGAATAAGGGTACCTACTGTACAGGTTTCCTGGGGCTTCTGTAACAAATGGCCAGGGACTTGGTAGCTGAACACAACAGAAATTTATTCTCACACCACTCTGGAGGCCAGATGTTCAAAACGACATCTCTGGCCTAAAATCAGGGTGCTGGACAGACTGAGCTCCCTCTGGAGACCTTCCTCTTCCAGCTTCTAATGCTGCCTCCATTCCTTGGTTTGTGGCTGCATCACTCTGTGGTCTCGTGGCTTCCTCTTCCTCTGTGCCAAACGTCCTTCTGAATCTCTCTTATGAGGACACTTTAGGGAGCGTGTTAGAAATGCAGACTCTTTATGCTCACCTCCAGCGATTCTGATTCCTTATTTTTTTTTAATTATTATTTATTTATTTTGAGAGAGAGAGAGCAGGCT
>NW_027529425.1:1935293-1938056 GCF_008692635.1 Crocuta crocuta | reverse complement strand
GGGGTGGGGGGGACAGAGAGAGAGAGAAATCTCAAGCAGGTTCCATGCTGTCGGTGCAGAGCCTGATGTGGGGCTTGAACTCACCAACCGGGAGATCATGACCTGAGCCAAAACCAAGAGTCAGAGGCTTCATGGACTGAGCCCCCCAGGCGCCCCGGGAATCTGCATTATTAAGGCAGGTCAGGTTGGACTTGGTGAAGTTCTGTTCGGGGCTATCCAGGATCATGCACCCAGACTTCTTTTTGGTCAGCCGGGAATGTGGCTTGTGCCCCCCCTGCTGGGCCCCCAACCCTGGGTCAGGCTTGCAGACAGTCAGCTTTCCAGAACACATCCATCAAGACCCACGTGCCCAAGGCCCCAAGTCTGCTGTCAGAGGCTGGGATTCCCCGGGAGCAGACCCTCAGGCAAAGACGGAAGCACAGGTGATGTACAGAGGGGTGTATTTGTTGCCGGGTCCGTTCTAACAAATTGCTGCAGATTTGGTGGCTTGCAACAGAAATTGATTCTCTCGTAGTTCTGGAGGCCAGAAGTCAGGAATCAGTACCTCTGGGCCAAAATCATGGTGTGGGCAGAGCTGCCTTCACCCTGAAGGCTCCAGGGGAGAACCTGTTCCTCGCCCCTCCCAGCCTCAGGTGGCTGGCGTCCCTTGGCTAATCTCAGCCTCTACCTTCATGTCATCTTCTCTTCTGCCTGCATCACAGTTCCCTCTGTCTCCTATTTCGGAGGACACCCGTGATTGTGTTTAGTACCTGTCCCCCAGATATTCAGGATAATCCCCCACCTCAATATCCATGATCACAGTTCCGTAGACCCTTTTTCCTTACAAGAGAACATCTATAGGTTTCCGGGGACCGGGACCTGGTATCTCTGGGTGGTCATCGCCAGCCTGCTCTACTACCTTATAAAACAGTGGTGAACATTCTCGGGTTATACTGTAAAGTGCTTAGAAACTGCACCCACAACCAGAAAGTTTGCAATCTTTGGTATCTATTGACCCCACCAACCCAGGCAGCTGGGGAACTGGAATCCAATACCTCAGCCTGACCCAGAGGCCATGCTCTGAATTTCCCCCAACCCCTTCTTTCACGTGCTAGCTTATGATCCCTGGAAGCCTGATGGTGGCCCCCGGAACCGGGTCTGGACAGCCTCCTGGAGACCAAAGGGCCATCTCACATACAGCCTCTCCGGAAGCAAGTAGTGCTGGAATAAGCAAGCAGGCACCAAAGCTTGTCAGCCAGGGTTTGTCGGAATACACTTTTTCTAAAGACCTGAAGCTTGCCCTTTTAAATGCCTACATGTTTAGAGCTTTTTTAAAAAGCTTATTTATTTATCTTGAGAGAGAGAGAAAGAGAGAGAGAGAGTGCACAAGAAGGGGAGAGGCAGAGAGAGAGAGGGAGAGAGAGAATCCCAAGTAGGGTCTGCAATGTCAGCACAAAGCCCCATGTGCGGCTCCAACTCACAAACTGAGATCATGACCTGAGCCTAAACCAAGAGTCAGATGCTTAACCAGCTGAGCCATCGAGGCACCCCTTACCCGCTTAGAGCTTTTATGAAAATGTTTCTAAATGTGTTACGTATCCAGCAACAGTGTTTCCGGACGGTAGCTCAGCCTTGTGCAGCTAACACAGTGACGGCCACCACGTGATTCTTGCTGTGTGCACCTGTCATTGGACCAGCCCAAGAGGTGGAAAGAGGGTGAGGCGTCTGCTCCAGTCTCTGAACATACCGGACACCTGTAACACTCAGGTTTTGCATTTTGATTTTCCAGTCTCCTTCCTCCTGCTAGGTAACTATTGTTTTCATCTGCTGTAGGCAGACACCCCCTCTCTCTCTTGCTTCCCTTCCTTTTATTTTGACTCTTCTAGTAGCTGTGGGCTAGGAAATGATAGACTGAACCTTGATAGCACTTTTTGCAAAACAAGAGTTAATGGCCTCGAGGTAAGAGCCTTGAAGAGGTCTCTGAGGACAATCAACTTTGACTATTACTATTATTTGCTTAGATACCTTCCTCCACCACCAAGAAGAAACACTTTGTAACCTCTCGCCTATTTTTAGTGGAAGTCAAATTTTTTCATGAATTTAAATGGTTGCAAAGGATATAATGTCTTACCTGTTGTAAATATTAACATTGCAAAAAGAACACTATGATATCGCTCTTTTAAATGAATGAATGAATGGAATGAAACCTAAATGCCATAGTAATTCGATATCCATCATCCTTCATTTAGAAGATACATGAACAAGCTCTTCTCTTAATAGTCAAAAATTTTATAACTTTTGTGTCTCTCCTTGAACTCATATTTCCATTCCATTTCCCCCACAGAATTGCATCCTCATGTAATATATTTTTATGCTTGAAAGTATTTTATTAATCATCCTATCATAATTCTCTCAACAAAAAGTACAAAAGTTAAAATTACATTTTTTAATTACCTGTGACCATAAAGTTTCAGAGTTAAATTTTTTTCCTGGTTTGAACTAACAGTACAATCATGACCATCCAATTTATCAAAACCAATTCATGGCACATTTTTATAAATAATTATAAGCATAAAAATAAAATTTTGTTAGAACGGCATCTCTTAATGAGTTGGATGAGATTGTCTTTATTCTCTGTTAGTTCAGGAATCCGTGGATGAGCATAACCCTTGCTGTGAAGACCTAGAATTTTGCACTGATTTTTCCTCCTGTTTTTAAAAATTTTTTTAATGTGTATTTTTGAGAGAGAGAGAGAGAGAGAGAGAGAGAGAGAGAGAGGCGCGC
>NW_027529425.1:1926763-1935208 GCF_008692635.1 Crocuta crocuta | reverse complement strand
GGGGAGGACTTGAACTCACGAAACATGAGATCATGACCTGAGCCAAAGTCAGATGCTTAACCGACTGAGCCACCCAGGCGCCCCCAAACTGTGTCTCTTTGATGCATGATGTCAGGAAAAGTTTCGGGGTGGGGGCACCTCAGTGTTCCTGATCTCCCCAGGTGGGGGCCCCCCAGCTCCTCATCTAACCCAGAGCCTAATGCTGGGCCCTGCCAGGTCACTGTCCTTGCCCCCGACTCTTGTCTTCTTTCTCTGTTTCTAAAACAGCAATGATTTAGAAAGCTTAACACTTCTTGAGCTGTTGAGCATTACCACCTGAACCCTGAGAGATGTGATTTTTAAATCTTTTTCTTTCGTCTCTCCGTCTCTCTCTCTCCCCCACCCCTTTCCCCACCTCCCTTCTTCCTTCTCTCCTTTTTTTTTTTCATTTTGAGATCAGATTTTTCAAATCATAATTTACATACAATAAAATTTACTTCTCTGCTTGGACATTTCTATGAGTTTTCACAAATGCTGACAGTGTATCACTCCCATAGTTAAGATACAGAGCATTTCCATTGTGCTAAAAAACTCCGTGCACCCCACTGGAATCACCCTCCCCCTCCCCCACCCCGGCAACCACAGACAGATGGACAGATGTGTTCTTCGTCCCTAGAGTTTTGTCTTTTCCAGATTCTCATATAGATGAACTCAGTACAGAATGTTGCCTTTTAGTTCTGGCTTCTTCTCTCAGCATAATAGACATGTGATTTACGTATGAACTACAGGGTGTTGATCCAGTCCCCTGCTGAGGGACGCCTGGGTTGTTTCCAGTTTTGGGGCAATTATGATAGATTTGCAGTGGAGATCAGAGCACAGGTCTCCATGTGGAGATGAGCTTTCATTTCCCTTGGATCAGTGCCCAGGATTGGGATGGCTGGGTCAAATGCTAAGTACTCTTACCTCACTGGGTCTCAACTGGGGGGTAATCTTGGTCCTCAGGGGACATTTGACAACGCTGAGGCCATCTTTGGTTGCCACACTGCAGGTGCAGATGACAGGCCCCACGTCAGAGCACTTATAGGCCCAAACGTCCGCAGGGCTCAGGGTGAGAAAGCCTGGCTTCCACTTTTTAAGAAACGGCCAAGCTGTCCTCTAGGGTGGCTGAGCCAACACTGACTGAGAGCTTTGGTTGTTCTGTGTCCTCGCTGGCATTTGCTGCTGTCAGTCTCTCCTTTTAAAAATATTTTTTATTTTCGGGGCGCCTGGGTGGCTCAGTCGGTTAAGGGTCTGACTACGGCTCAGGTCATGATCTCACGGTTTGTGGGTTTGAGCCCTGCGTCGGGCTCTGTGCTGACAGCTCAGAGCCTGGAGCCTATTTCAGATTCTGTGTCTCCCTCTCTCTCTGCTCATGCTGTCTCTCTCTCTCTCTCAGAAATAAATTAAAATAATAATAATATTAATAAAATAAAATATTTTTTATTTTAGAGGCCGCCTGGGTGACTCAGTTGGTTAAGCGCTTGACTTCAGCTCAGGTCATAATCTCCTAGTTCATGGGTTCAAGCCCTGCGTCGGGCTCTGTGCTGACAACTCAGAGCCTGGAGTCTGCTTTCAGATTCTGTGTTTCTTTATTTGCCCCTCCCCAGCTCACACACACTCTCTCTCTCTCTCAAAAATAAACATTAAAAAACTTTTAAAAAATATTTTTTATTTTGGCCATTCTAATAGTGTGTGATCATGTCTCCTTGTGGTTTTTAATTTGCATTTCCCTGATGACTAATGATGCTGAGCATCTTTTCAGGTGTTCATTGCCCACCCAAGCACAGGCGACCCTTGCACAATCAGGGGTCAGGGGTGCTGACCCTCAACCCCCTCCCTTAGCTGAAAATCCACATGTAACTTTTGACTCTCCCCAAATCTAGCTATAAACAGCCTACTGCCGACTGGAAGCCTTACAGAGAACATAAACGGTCAATTAATACATCTTTTGTATGTTGTATTATATACTGTATTCTTACAATGAAGTAAGCTTGGGAAAAGGAAATGTTATTAAGAAAATCATAGCAAAGAAAAAAACACATTTACAGAACTGCACTGTATTTATTGGGAAAAAATCTGCCTATAAGTGGACCCATTCGAACCCATGTTGCTCCAGGGTTAATTGTACTCACTTTGATGGTCTGCCCAAACCTTTTGCCTGTTTTTTACGGAATTATTTGCTTTCTTTATTATAGATGTTTCTTATTTCTTTCCTATTTTAAGTCCCATAACAATCCTGTGAAGTGGATTTGATAACTCACATTTTATGCATAAGGAAATAGACACTCTGCGGTATCATAGGACACAAGGGAGACCCCAGGGTCTCCGACTCCTCTCCCCCCATCCAGGCGTGTTTGGTGACAGAGCCCCCATGCTCCAAGCCATGTAGACAATCTAACCACTTTCCTGCCTTCCTCCCTCCCTCCCCTGTCTCCCCCTCTCTCCCTTCCTCCCTTCCTCCTTCATTCCTTCTTTCACTCCTCCCTTCCTCTCTCCCTCCCTCCATCCCTTCCCTCCCTCCCTCCTTCATTCCTCACTTCCTCTTTCCCTCCCTCCTTCCCTCCCTCTCTCTCCTTCCCTCCATCCTGACCTTCTTTTCTCCCTCTCCTCCTTCCCTTCCTCCCTCCCTTCCACCCCTTCCTTCCTTCCCTCCTCCCTTCTTTTCTTCTTGTTCTGTCTCTCATTCTCTCTTTTCCCCTCTCCTTTGGCAGCCAAGTGCTCTTTGAATGAACAAGAAGGAAGTCAAACCAATTCTTTTAAGGAAACAAATTCTGTGTACTTCTTGATGAATGCTGGCCTACTTAGCTCAGGGGAAGAATTTTAGAACAGAAATTTCTTTGCTTTTTCCTGGCCAGAACTCATGCTGAGATGGGGGAGGGGGTTAGATTATTATTTTGACAGAGCCAAGAATTATTTGGATGAACAACGGATCCCCACTTGAGTGGGAATGAGCTCTCATGGCAAGAACAGAGGGGTGAGGTTACCAATGGCCTTGATATACTAGACACCGAATGAATAGCTTAGCTCCCGCTTTCTTACAAACCTGAGATAATGGTCATGTTTCCTTGGCTGTGACTTAATAATTGCAACCTGTGTTCTAAGGAAGGCTTCGTTCTTCTCTAAATGAGCAACAATAAAAAGCCAGTTTCCAAATATGTGCAGCGTGAGACACATTTGGTAGAGTTAGCGTCAGAATTTCATCAACAACAGAAGAGAGGAAGTAACACTTGGGGAGGCTGCCCATTCGATTGATCCAGTAAATTCTCCCAATGAAGCACCAGGGTCCCCAGCTTTGCCGCTCACGTGCTGGGATGCCCCTGTGCCAGTGCCCAAGACCCTTGCTGCTCCCTGGAAGAACCAGGAGGGCACAAATGTGCAGCCCATCACGTGGCCGGGCTCGTGAGCAGAGCGGGCTCACTGCATGTCCGAAGCCCCCAGATCTCTGGCTGCTCCCTCATAATGGCTCCCAAAAGTCTCCATTTGTGAGGGCTGTCTGATGTCCTTTTCCTTCCCGACACCAAAACTGTGATGTCCTCTCTGACACCATCCAGTTCTCCAACTCTCCACACACCAACGGGGTGTCCTGCAATTCAGTCTTACTGTGACACTAACTCCCTGGGTTGGCACGGAGCCACATGTTAAGGACTTGGCCCCACAAGCCTGCCCCCTACTTAAGACACCGGCCACAAGTCCCAGGGGCCACCTGCACTTGTGGTTGACCGGCTGTCAATTCAGGGGTGCCCACACCTTCTCCTCAGGCTTGATAATTCGTTAGAACAACTCACAGAACTCGGGAAAACACTTGGCTCACGTTTTCTGGGTTTACAATAAAGGATATAACTCCAGCCTGATCAGGGGAAGAGGCACGGTGTGGGGGAGGGGTACAGGTCTTCCATGTCTTCTCCGGACTCACCGCCCTCCCAGTGAGTGTGTGTGCACCAGCCCGGAAGCTGATGCATTTTTATAATCTAATCTCCAGCACCCCTCCCCTCCCCAGAAGCTGGGGTGGGGGGGCGGTGAGGCTGAAAGTTCTCCCTTTCTTTCTTTTTTATTTACTTTTTATTTCATTTAAAAAAAATTTTTATGGTTATTTTTGAGAGATAGGGAGAGCAGGGGTGGGGCAGAGAGAGGGAGACAGAGGATCTGAAGTGGGCTTTGAGCTGACAGCAGCGAGCCTAATGTGGAACTCGAACTCACGAAAGATCATGACCTGAGCCGAAATCATGAGCTGGACGCTTAACCAACTGAGCCACCCAGGCACCCGATAAAAGTCCTCACCCTCTGATCCCATATTTAATCCTGGGGACCAGCCCCCATCCTGAAGCTATCTAGGGCCCCATGCAGAGTTACCTTGTTAGTATAAATCCAGGTGTGGTGGAGAATGATAATAGCAGTCAGTAATGAGGGACCTGAGAGTGGGCTGGAGGGCAGGGGTGACTCGGGGTTGGGGTGTAGACATGAGCTGGTGTGGCCTGAAGGTGGGTGGCACCAAAAAAAAAAGAAGTGGAAAGAGAGGTTGGCAGTAAAGAGGCTGGGATCAGGCGGGCAGCTAGCCATCCTGGGTGCCCTGTGTGCTACCCTAGCTGGCCAGCCCTGCCCCCCACATGTCCTGCTACAGCAATGCCAGAAGGTTCGCGCACATTAGCGGGAGAGGGGTCCCGGCTTTGCCGAGGTCCGAGGGAGGGATGGCACGAGGGGATCAATCCCCAATTCTGTCCATCGGCTGCTATCAGAGGCAACTAGGATTTGCTCTGGGGGCTCCTGCTAACCCCAGGGAACAGACCACGCATTAGAAGCCGTGCAGAAATGGTGTCTGGGAGGCTTAGTCAGCTGAGCAACCGACTCTTGATTTTGGCTCAGGTCATGATCTCACGGTTGTGGGATTGAGCCCCATTTCGGGTCTGCACTGAGTGTGCACTTGAGATTCTCTTTCTGCCCCCCCCCCCCCCCCAAAAAAAAGCCAGGGCAGGAGGGCAACTGTGAGCACCAGCCCCTTGAAGGGCAGCCTGCCCCAGGCCATGGGACTCAGAGCATTCACAGCTACCCATCCCCCCACCCTAGACCCGCAGCCAGATCTGCCAAAGGCTTAGAGGCAGGTAGTACCCCTCCCCACTTACTATGCCAGGTGGGGCCTCTAGGCTCTGACATTGACCCCAACAAAGGCTGAGGCCTGGTGGTGTCCTGCCAGCTTCCGGGGTAATAGGTAGACCAGGGCCCACACAGGTCTTCAGGACTCCTGATGAGAATGCACCAAGCCCCTAGCCACGGAGGTTCCTGGGGAGCCAGAGCCTGGAGATACCATGACTCATTAGCTATTATTTTTAGTTTTATGCCACAGAAGATGTGCAGGAACGAGATCAGCTTAAATGTCTTGCTATAAAAAGGATGATGGATGGGGGGCGGTGGGAAAATACAGAAAGCCAGATGGACATGGACAGACAGAGGCCAAGGGGAAGAAAATAAAAAAATACACCAAGAAGTTAGCAAGGGTTTCCCCTAAGCAGCAAGATTAGGAATAAACTTAAAATATTTCTATGAAGAATTTATATTATTTTTATAATTAAAAATACATTTTAAATAAATGCACAAGGCATGAGAAGGCCTGACAAACTGTCCTAGAATCAATGTTATACAGGCCTTCTACCTAGTGGGATTTCAAAGAAAATTCTGGAATCAACATGATGCATGAAACTAAAATGGCTTTCTTACCTCCTGGGGTTCACACTGGGCAGTCCCCTCTCCATGGACAGGGCTGGTCTGTGTAACTAAGAGAATGTTGCAGAAATGAGGGAGTGTGACTTCAGAGTCAAGGTCATAAAGGACATTGTAGCTTCACCTTGTACATCCTAGATCTCTCACCATAGCCAAAGCCAGCTGCCATGTTGTAAGGATGCTCTAATAGCCCTGTGGAGAACTGAGGCCTCCTGCCAACAGCCAGCACCAACATGGCAGCCACATGAGTGAACCTCATGGAAGGGGCTCCTCCCACCCCAGTCAAGCCTTCATATGACAGCAGGCCTGGCCGATCACCTGACTACAATGTCACAAGAGACTGGGAGCCAGAACCACCCAGCTTAGCTCCTCCTGAATCCCAGAGCTACAGAAACCATGGGATAAGAAGTGTTTCCTTCATTCTTTTAAGCCAGTTAGTTTGAGATAATAGATAATGAACACAAATGGTGACTTTATTTTTTTTAATGTTTATTTATTTTTGAGAGAGAGAAAAAGAGAGAGACAAAGCATGAGCAGGGGAGGGGGAGCTAGAGATGGAAACATAGAATCTGAAGCAGGCTCCAGGCTCTGAGGTTTCAGCACAGAGCCCAACATGGGGCTTGAACTCATGAACTGCAGGATCATGACCTGAGACTAAGTCGGATGCTTAACCAACTGAGCCACCCAGATGCCCCAATTCTTTACTTTTTTTTAATGTGGCCCATATTCTTGTTTCTATTTGGGTGGCACTCTTCTGGAATCTTCTCTGTTGCTTTCACCAGAATCGCTTCCTGAGTACCCTTCAGCTGAAGAGGAACTTCTCTTGGAAACTCAGCCTGGACAATCCTACTGCATCTCGAGGCTGTATAAACATCCTTGACTTCCAGAAGAGAAAAACATGTAAGTGAAGTTTGTAAAATATTATCTCATTTTTGGCTTATCTCCCCATCACTCCCTTCCATTGGAATGGAAGACACCCACGTCTTCCAGCACTTTCTCTCTGGTCTGTCTCTCTCTCCCCTCTTGCTCTGCCCTTAGGTGGCTTCTCTTCTTTCCCACCTCTAGCGCCCCACGGGTGTGTCCTTGGAAACCTGAAGGGTTTGGGGAAGAGGGGGAAACCTGGAAGGTGCAGCCAGCACCCCAGGGTAGAAGCCGCCGGATGCGGGTTTCAGCTCTAAGAGGAAGAAATGCATGGCCTGTCACGACCACAGCACGTGAGACAGGCCCCCTCAGCAGTCTGAGCTGAGGCCAAATGACCAGCACTGGGGTTACTGTGTAGCACAGGCTCTCAAATGCTCATCTGTACCAGAATCACACAGAAAATACATTCAAAGGGCAGATTCCCAGGGATCCACACCCCTAGAGTCATCAGCTCTGAGGTGAAGCCCCAAAGCCTGAGTTTTTATAAGGAGATCAAAGGGCCACATTTTGAGAAGAGGAAACCCCTCTGCTGAGTGGAAGCAACCCTAGTAGGCCACAGGACTGGGTGCTAAATTGGTGTTTGTTGAATGACTACATGAATAAAGAAATAATGAATGACTTTGAAGACATGTTAATACTCCCCCAGCCTCCTCCCGTCTTGGATGAGGAAGCAGCAGCTCTTGGCAAGGAGCCTTACCTCAGTGACAACCCTCTAGACTCCTCAGGGGCCTGAAAAGCTTGCTATCTTCAACAACGTTATTTTAAAAGTCTTGGCTAACATGACCTTGGGACAGAATCCTTCTGGCCTGAGCATCCTCAGCATTCTCAGGTGAGCATTGGGTCTGAGTTAGTGAGAACAAACAGCCTGCTTTGTCTCCATGGGCCATGTGAGTGTTACTCCACTCGGGCTGCCATAACAGAGTACCACAGACTGGACAGCTCGAACGCCCAAAATTAAGTTTCCTCACAGCTCTGGAGGCTGGAAATCTGAAGTCAAGGTGTCGGCAGGGCTGGTGTCTCCTGAGGCCTCTCTCCTTGGCATGTAGATGACTCTCTTCTCCCCATGTCCTCAGTGGTCTTCCATCCATGTCTGTTGGTTTCCTAATCTCTTTTTTTAAATATTTTTTAATTAAAAATTTTTTACTGTTTATTTATTTTTGAGAGAGACGCAGAGCGTGAGCAGTGGAAGGACAGACAGAAAGGGAGACACAGAATGTGAAGCAGACTCCAGGCTCTGAGCTGTCAGCACAGAGCCCGACGTGGGGCTTGGACTTATAAACTATGAGATCATGACCTGAGCCAAAGTTGGACTCTTAACTGACCAAGCCACCCAGGTGCCCCTCTTTTTTTTGTTTGTTTAAGTTTGTTTATTTATTTTGAGAGAGATAAAGAGAGAGAGCCTGAGTGGGGGAAGGGCAGAGAGGTAGAGAGAGAGAAGGAGAGGGGCAGAGAGAGAGGGGGAGAGAGAGTGAAAGAGAGAGAATCCCAAGCAGGCTCTTGGGATCGTGACCTGAGCCGAAATCAAGAGTCCAATGCTCAGCCAACTAAGCCACCCAGGTGCCCCTGATAATCTCTTCTTATAAGGACACTGGTTCTGTTGGCTGAGGGTCCACCCTACTGACCTCATTTTAACTTAATTCCCTCTCTAAAGACCTCATCTCCAAATACAGTCACATTCTGAGCTCCCAGAGTTTAGGACTTCAACATACGAATTGGGAAGGGGGCCCTGTTTAGCCTGTGACCGTTTGCAATCAGAAATGTCTGATTGCCAAAGAGTGGCGGGTCGCCCCTTTC
>NW_027529425.1:1824036-1926758 GCF_008692635.1 Crocuta crocuta | reverse complement strand
ACCCCAAAACCCACAGGGATCAGGGCTCCTGTAGACTCCTAGAACTCACACACACACACACACACGCACACACAAAGTGAAACAGTCATTTCCATAAGTTCTGCAAATGGCGTGGTCATGATGGTGGCTGCATTTCTGTGGTCTAAGGAGGTGGCACATGGGGTAGTTTCCTTAGTCATCACACAGCGAGGGCCCTGCCCTGCCTGCCTGCCCCATGGAGACCCTTCCTGACATGACCCTCTTTCTGGGCACAGCCTCCCCATCCTTGATCTTTCTCTCTCTTCTCACATTTGGGCTTGGGGAGGTTGAGTCACTGAAGGAGCTTGACAAAATGGCTCACAAAAGTGTTTTTATTTTAATAATTATCAGCCCCAGATGCTTCCCCAGTGAGGCTCCTCACTTGAGCTGTGATAAACACAGCAACCGGAAAGTCACTTTATTAAACCATAAATGTGTGCCACAAATCACAACTAAATTAGCCCTTGGTGGAAGATACACAGAAGCCCGGCCTGCTGCTTTCATTCCGTAAGGCAGGGAAAGGTAACAACATGCTTTGAACACTGTCTCATTAGGCTTTAAAAATCCCCATTGCCTGCGGGTTTGGACGTGCGTGACATAAATGCACATGTGCAGGCACGTGTGTGTTGAGAATGCTGAGCGTGGAAGGGACAGGAACAGAAGCTGCCTTTGCTGCCAGCCCAGGCACATGGGTCCCCACCTCAGCCTACCTGTCCGTCAGTCCTGCTGCCAAGCAGAGAGGCGCTAGCACAGGACTGGCCCCACCCCAGGGGGTCCAGATCTCCCTCCACTGTAATGCCCACGTTTGAGCAATGACCATCCAGAGACCCAGTGCTGCAAAAACTAAGCCAGGAGCCCCTCTCCAACATGTTCTTGAGAATCCCTGCTTCTCTCTCTTGCATTCCATTTGTCCAGCTGTGAAGTGGAGGAAATGGGGTAAATCAGTGGTTTTCAAACCATGCCCCATGGAACCCTAACAGAGACACATCAGAGACCCCGGTGATGATCCAAGGGCAGGCAGCCTGAGTGGGAAGGCTCCAAGCTCCCCACTTCACCTCCACCCGGACAATTCTATCTTCACCTGTTTTGTATGTATCCCCCTGGAGGGATTTTTTTAAGGGGTCTGAAACCAAGAACTGTTTGAAATACACTTGACTTAGTAGCCTCCAGGGAGGTGTCTGGTTCTAGGCTTCATGAGATTGTGATTCATTCATGTGCTTCTGGGACAAGAATAGACTTTTGGTGGGGAGGGTTTATTCCCAAGCTGCTCGTCCGTGGATGGTCACCTCCACAGCGGTCTGGTGGTAGGGTCTTGTGACTCTACCTGGTATCATAATTAACCCAGTGTTTGCTGCTTGTTACTATGACTGATGGCTCTTATGTCCCCTGGAGAGCCAGGCTATGGTAAGTCAGAGCAATAAGGGTGTATCTGTGACACCAACACCATTCCTGTGCCTGTGGGAGGCATCACCAGTCAATCACCATGCTTTCCTGCTGAGCCCAGGGCTCAGAGTCTATTCATTCCATTGTTGCAGATATCCCCACCAACTGATATGCAAGAGCACACAATATACAGCCTATTTGGCATGCTTTTCTCCTTCCCTTCTTGATAGAAAAGTGCCTAAAAACATGGAGACAGGCTTTGTGTGGCCTGTATAAGATGCTCTTCAAAGCATTTCCTTTCCCATTCATAGGGAGCTTGGGGAAGATCTTCTGTATCTGTGGTGGCTCGTATCCAAGATGGCCCCAGTGCTTCTCCTGTCCTGGTGTGCTTCCCCTCCCACACTGAACACAGCTGACCTGCATAATCAGTGGGAGATTGTGGAAATGACAGCATGACTTCAGACACTAGATTATGTAAGGCCTTGTGGCTTTCACCTTGTTCTTTCTTGGACCACTCACCCTGGAAGAAACCAGCCACATGTTGTGAGATGGTGCCCTGTGAGGAGGCCCACGTGCCAGCAGCAGCCAACACTTGACTTGCCAGCCATGTGAGTGGGCAGATTTTCCAGTCCCAGTCAAGCCTTCAGATGACGACAGCACCGAAAACCATCTTGACTGAACCTTGTTAATGACCCCCCAGCTAAGCCGCACTCCCTTTCCTGACCCACGGAAATTGTGTGAGATGATAAATGTTTACTGTTTTATGATGCCAAGACTCTGGGGTAATTTGTTATGCAACCACGGATAACTGTTACAGTATCTGAATCCACATGTGCCTGGGCACAAAGAGAGGTACCATGGTGAGCCATAGGTAATCATGGATTGTCACAGAGCTCCGTAAATAGGAGATAATTTGACCCCAAACAAGGTGGGATGTTAGTAAGGAAAAGGAAAAGGGGGTTTCTTTGATGTGGCTTTGCCTCGCCCAGTGATTCCTCACTATGGTTTCCTTCTCCTTCCATCGCTGCTTGTATAAGCACATCTCTGACTGTATTTACAAATCACAACCAGAAAGCTTCAGATCTCTCTCCCCCTGAGAACTTATCATCTAAAATCACAACCAGGAGGCCTAAATAAAGAGAAAAGAAGGAACAAAAGGAAGAAAAACGAACACTTTGGTCTCCCACTGCCCTTTCTCTTTTTATTAAAATACTTGTCCATCATGGTTATGAACCTTGACCCCTAACAAGTCGCCAGCATGGCCGGTGTTTATTGCTGTGATGTGAGATCTATTTTTTTGTTATTTGTTTGGACTGACGCGAAGTCATAGATTTACTGCTTTCCTCGTGACCGGTCTTAAAACGCGTGATTTAAGCCGCCAGAATGCAAATAACTCCAGATACCCTTGTAAATGGAGACACCAAGGAGGGTTTTATTGTTGGAAAGAAGATAGTGGATGACAAGTAATGCTGATAACAGTACAATGGTCTCTGTATCCATAAAAGAAAATAGAAAAAGAAAAGAAACACCAAAAGAAGGAAGAAAAGAGGGCAGGGAAAAGTGTTAATGGCTAAATTTCTGGCAAAACTTAATTTCAAAATCCAGAGAACCAGCCTCCACTCTGTCAGTGGTCTGTGAAGCTTAATGCCCACTTTGCTGGCCTGTCTCTGGAATGTCTCTCCCCACCATCTACCTACAAATACTTTACGTAGAGAAAGAGGATCCATGACCACACAGTAGGTCCCATCGATGGATTCTCAGCTGCACATCGGGGACTCTCAGTGCCCAGCAGCCAGCACGGTGCCCGGTAAGCCACGGCTGCTCAGCAAATATTTGTCATGTGATTGAGTAAATAAAAGATGCGTCCTGTGTATTTACCTGGCACTTGTGACCATGATCACATTGGAGTCCTGCCTGAGCCTGGCAAGGGAGATACTATTCCCATTTTACAGGTGAGGTTATAAGGCAGGGCTGAAGCTCTGCGGGGGTCGTGGTGAAGAGAAGTGGGCTCAGTCAACCTGCAACCGGTTTATACACCCTGCAATCAACAGCCCTCCCATAGTGGTACCTTTTAAGCCATAGCATGCAGATTCCAGACATCAGCTGTAACTTCAGAATAATCCGCTCCCTTCCTCTGATAGCAGCATCTTTTGTGTTTGGATGCTGGAGAAGGCAGCACGATTTAAATCTTTTTCCAAAGGGTCGGCCCCGCCTCCTGTTTCTTGTCTCTGCTCCGTGCCCCTTAGCAGAGCTCTTCTTAACCTGACTGCACACTGGACTTACCTGTGGAGCTTTAAAAAATACCGCTGCCCTGGCCCTGCCCCAGAAAGTCTGTAATAAAAGCACGCCAGGACTCAGAGCAGCTGTCCTAGGAAGAGATGGTCACCTTTTAAGAAGAATGTTCCAGCTTCGTGACCCCCGGGAAATACTGCCGCCTTGATGTCAGAGGTCTTGGACTTCGGTTCTGGAATCTGGGCCTCACCCTGGCCACCTGGCGATCTGTTTGAAATGACGGACCTCGTCCCCAGCTTCCAGTCCAGTAGCTTGGGTGGACCCGGGAAGCGGTGGCTTTGTTGGGATACCAGTGGCTGGAGAGATCCAGGAACCAGGCTGTTAAGAAGGAGAGAAGTGGCTCTTTGCAACTCTTCCATCAACTGTGTCCTAACCACGAAGCACAGGAGTGCTAATAGCTGCTATTTAGGATTAAATGGTGCCAAATCACCTGCAGGCAGCCATTACTCTCTGTTAACGGGGGAAGGGTCTCCAGGGAGCTGCTGAGCCCAAGATTAGGGATGTATATAGATGTCACTTCTCAGAGTCGGCCATCACCGAGGTTGTGGTGGCCCTAGTGCAGGGCTGACTGCCATTCTGGATCTGTCGGGAAGGCCTCCACCCCCAGTAGGTGCATTTGGATATAACCAAACCAATGGGCACTGAACCCCACTGTGTGCCAGGCACTGCACTGGGCCAGGGAGACAAGCATGAGAGACCCTGGGCCCATGGGGTGACCAACCAGGAGTCAACAAATGATGATGATGCATGGGGAATGGACACTAAGCGGTCAGGGAGCAGGACCTTGCAGGCTTCGTGGGAAATGTAGCCTCGGGGGAGTGTCGTCGTGGAGGAGGGACTTTCCTTAAGTAGACACTCAGATGAGACAGAGTGACAGGAGTCGAGGAGACAGCTCTAAAGCTTCAGCTAGGGCCTGCGAAGCCAGGGTAGAGGTATAAGCCAAGATCTTAAGAGCAGGAGGGAGGCTTTGAAGGGTTTAATGGGTGGTTCAGAAGGGTGTGACAGGAGGGGCCTTCATCTCTGCCACTGGTAGGGCCGAGACATAGGCTCTTGAGTCTGGAGGCCAGGTGTAGACCCTGGCTGTGTCACTTCTTGTGGAGACTCACTGGACAAGTTATTTACTCCCCTTGGTTCCCATTCCTGCTACTGTAAAATGGGGGTGAGGGTACCTGCCATACGGGGGGTGGCAGAGCATGAAGTCTCACAATGCCTATGAAGCATTCAGCACAACGTCTGCACCATGACAAGCTCCCATTAACTGACCGCTCTTATCATTATTCCCTGCAACTCCTAACACAGTCCCAAACGTGTCCTGATGTTCAGAATGAATGAATGAATGAATCAATCAATCAATCAATGAACGAATGTAGTCCAGCATCATTTTTTTTTTAAGTTTATTTATTTAGGAACACCTGGGTGGCTCAATTGGTTAAGTGTCTGACTTAGGCTCAAGTCATGATCTCACAGTTCGTGGGTTCAAGCCCTGAATTGGGCTCTGGGCTGACAGCTCAGAGCCTGGAGCCTGCTTTGGATTCTGTGTCTCCTTCTCTCTCTCTCTGCCCCTCCCTCACTTGTAATCTGTCGAGAGGAGAGAGAGAGAGAGAGAGAGTGCACAAGCAGAGGAGGGGCAGAGAGAGAAGGAGAGAATCTCATGCAGGCTCTCACTGCCAGCACAGAGCCAGATGTGGGGCTCGAACCCATGAACTGTGAGATCATGACCTAAGCTAGAACCAAGAGTCAGATGCTTAACTAACTGAGCCACCCAAGTGTCCCAGTCTAGCCTCATTTCATAAACATAGGACCTGAGAACATCAGATCAATCAAAACTATGGCCCAGAGAAACACGGGTATCAAGGAACAGTTTAAGACAGTTTTGTACACTAAGCATGAAGGGCAAAATAATAACCCAGAGCCCTCCAAGATACCACAGTGTCTTGGTCCAAACTGGAGTTGTCTCTAAGTCTTACCATATTTCTGTTATTTTAAAGTTCTTGTATGAGTCAGTATAGGAGGAGCTTTGTGCATTAACAAAATAACCCTAACATCTCAATGACTTAACACAACACAGATTTCTTTCTAGTTCACAGTCTATATCCAGCATATGTAGGCAGGAACAGGGGAGGAACTGGATATATTTTCTCCATGCAGTCACTCAGGGATCCAGGTTCACGGAGGCCTTCTCAATCATCCGGACAGGGGAGGATTGTGTCTCCTTTTCAGTGCCTTGGCTCAGAACCGATACACACCTCTTCTCGTGTATCAGCCAGACCAGCCCAACAGCAAGGGTGCAGCTGCCAGCAGCTGGGAAGGAAAGGAGACCAGGAGACAGACGAACAAGAGTAATATCCACCCCAGTTCTTAACCCCCCCCCCCTTTTTTTTTCTAACAAGAACATTTAATCAGTGCAACTCATTTGAAGCCTCTGGTGCAGCTAGGTGGGCCTGACCTGAAACTTTCTATGTCTCCTCTTTTCTCCAAGAGAGGACTGCGATTTGCCTGTATGACCTCTCTCTTTCTGTAGCTTCTAGAGACACAGGCAGAGAACATTATAGATCTATAGTGGCCTTTGCTATACGTTTTATGCTTTGGTTTTATCTCCATGCTCATGTTCATTATAAAGTGGCTATTCCTTTATTTAGCCAATGTTATGGCCACAAATCCAAGTCTGGATGGAGAGCAGGGGGTTAAATTAACCTGCCAGCAGTATCCTTGCTATTACAGGGGAGCTTGTAACATCAGTTGGGCTGATTTAACAAAATTTATAATGTATTCTGCAGTTGATGGCTTGAGCCTAATTGAACACAAATTTATAATACCATCCAGTGTTGTAATTAAAAAGTGGTAAAATTAGCCCATCAAATATTGTATATACACACACTCTCGCGGAGCCATCAACGGCGTTGTTTTGTATACGGTCAATTACGTTTTCAAAGTGGAATCCTCAGAAGATTTCATCAGACAATTCCAGATGAAAGGAAACCGATGGAGAACTTAAGCCTGCTCTAAGCTGACAAGGAAACACTTGGAAAATTGTTTTCAAACAATGAGAGAAATTAATTTTCCAACACAGTGATTTGTGGGTGCAATTAGTCTCCCACGTTATTTGAACGACCACAAGATCCCGGAGGTGGCTCAGATGCATGAAAACAGAGTTGTCTGTGTGTCTCTGTCTAGAGTCCAGGCCATGCAGGAAAGAGAACACAAGACATCATTCCCAGCCCCCCAAAACCATGATGACCCTAAAAAGGCTAAAGGCTGATCTGGTGCAGGGATGGATCATCGCGTGGGCTTCATTACCTACAATTGTTCTTTTTTATGCTACAGCTTCTTCTACCACCAGGGCGTCTTCAGATCAAAAATTACATTTGAGTCTAGACATACTCTTTCCTCAAATAGTTTAAAAGGAGAATAAAAGGAGCATGGGGATACGGTGCTAGTGATGGGGACACTGTTCTCACCACCAGGGACTCGTGTTTGCATTTTTCTTAGAGGTAGAGTGGAGGGGGCGGCTCTTTCTTCAACTCAGAAAAAGCAGAGGAAGGGGTGGCCTAATGATGAGATGTCTGGTTGCTCCTCGTATTTGGGGCACACACACTGATCTGTTGGGGTGGGGTGGGGGGTCTGTTCCACCTGAGCCTGCCCCACTGTCTCTTCATCGCCCCCTGGTGGCGTTGGGTTGAACTTGCATTAGCGGAAGGTAAGGGTAAAATCCCAACTTCAAGTTCAGGGGTTTTCGGGTTGTATCTCATTCACTAGAATAACTCACGGGACTCAGGAAGGCACTGTACTTACTATTACAGTTTTATTAGAACAAAGGGAGACCAAGGGCAAAGTCAGGCAGGAGCCCAAATGTGAAGCTTCTGAGGTCCTCTCCCCATTGAGTCCCGGACAGTGTTTCCCCCTCCCAGCTGTGATGTGTGACAACTGCTCAAAGAGTATATTGCCAACCAAGGAAGCTCATGTGAGCGTCAGTGTCCAGAGTTTTTATTGGGGTTTACATAGGGATGATTGAATACCCTAGCCACGAGTCTGAGTCTCCAGCCCCCTTGCCTCCCAGAGGTCAGGCTGGTAATACCTCCCTGAAAGCCCCCAGTGCCCTAATCACTGGTTGGTCTTTCTGCTGTGACCGGCCTCCAACCGGAGTCATCCCCTCGACTTAAGCTATCTAGGGGTCTACCAGAGTCACCTCATTACCATAAATGATCAGGTGTGGTCTGAGGGACCCATGAATAACAAAGAACCTTCTATTACTTGGGAAATTCCCAGTGCTTGAAGGTTACCTCCCAGGAGCTAGGATAAAGACCAGACCTCTGTCTAGGAGAAGCCAAATTCCTTAGACACAAGGTGACTTTCCTCCCTGGGAGGAAAATCTCACTGTGCCTCATCGGGTTTTACCTGTGGGCAGACTGAGCCAGAGAGAGCCAGAGAGCCCATGCGCATCTCCCCAGGACCCCTGGGCTGTCCAAATCACACACACATCCGATCATATCTCTCCACCCTCACACCTGGAGCTGCACCTGCCTCTCACTGTGCCCTCTTATTTTTTAAATTTGAGAGAGAGAGAGAGAGCAAGCAGGAGAGGTGCAGAGAAAGAAGGAGAGAGAGAATCTCTAGCAGGCTCCATGCCCAGCCTGAAGCCCCACATGGGGCTCAATCCCAGACTGTGAGATCATGACCTGAACCAAAACCAAGAGTTAGATGCGTAGGCAACCAGGTGCCCTCTTCTTATGAGGACACCACTCATGTTGGATCAGCGTTCATCCTAATGACCTCATCTTGATTACATCGGCAAAGATCCTATTTACTAATAAGGTCACATTCACAGGTACCAAGGTTAGGACTTAAACACAGCCTTTTGGGGGGATGCAATCCAGCTCGTAAGACAAAGAAAGATTCTGGGCATTTCTGTCTTGCTTATATCCTGTCCTGGATCCCCCTGCCCCTATCCCCAGCCCCTCAAAAGTCCCTACTGGAAATGAGACAATGTCATCACCAGGCCCCACCCACACCCAGTGCACATGCTCACCAGATAACCTGTCCTGTGTCAGGAACAAAAGAGAGACCCCACTGCCCTCGGGGGCTCCAGGCCCAGTCCCTGGTGGGCTGGGGGGGAGGGGGCGGGGAGGACCAGACCTCATGTCTGCAGCAGGGCCAGGCCCGGCATCAATGACCAAGCAGGAAGCCCACTGAAACAGCAGTGGGTATCATCGTGGTGGGGTCACCCTCTCTGTTGTGGTTGGTACAGGGTCCAAGCCTCCACGGAAAGGGTAACCACTCCACCCAGGGAGCCCACTGGCCACCATTTGTGCAAGACACAGCAGGGTCGGCTGGGGGCTTCTCCGCCAGGGAGGGGACGGGGTGTCCAGGCTGGGCCTGAGAAGGGCCCAGCTTTCACTGGGAGAACAACTACCCTCATCTCAGGAGACTGGTTCTTAATTACTTTAATCTCTCCCTCTGCTTTTTGCAGCTTTTCTTTTATACAAGGAAGACAGGCCCCTTCCCCCACTGCATCCTGGGATGCAGGTAGGGCAGGAAGTCTGTGCCAGGAGACTGTCCCTAACCTCAGCTGCTTGAGGGGAGGGCGGGAGAGGGTCATCTTATCCCCGCAGTTAATCCTGAGGTCTGCTGTGACACGCTCTCTCCCAGCGCATCCCGGTTTCCCCCTACTCCCTGTGCACCCCGCACCCATGCATTGGCTTGAGCTGCTGTAACAAAGCACCCTCAGACTGTGTGGCTTCAACTGTGATGGACAGTTGTGTCCCAAGGCTCTCCCTAAGCTTCTGGAAGTTCCCTGGCTTGTGGCAGCATAAGTCCCATCTTCATGCAGTGTTGTGCGTGTGCGCACATGTGCCTGTGTCCACATATCCCCTTCCCCTTTCTTTAAATGTATCTTTTTTTAATGTTTATTTGTTTTGGGGGGGGGGGCGTGCAGAGAGAGTGTGAGAGAGAGAGAATCCCAAGCAGGCTCTGTGCTGTCAGCGGGGCTCGAACTCATGAACCGTGAGATCATGACCTGAGCCAAAATCAAGAGCCAGACACTTAAGCAACTGAGTCACCCCCACACGTCCCCTTTTTTAAGAAGACATTGGTCACATTGGATTAGGGTATATCTTAATGACTTCATTTTAACTCTGTAAAGACCTAATCCCCAGAATAAGGTCACATGCTGGAGTCCTTCCCTTTAGGATTTCAACATACAGATTTGGTGGGACACATGATTGAAGCTGTAACATGGCGGTATCCAGCCTGCTCCACAGTCTCACCCGGGGGCAGCCAGAGCCCTGCTACTGGGACAGTCCCCACAGGGACCCTGTGTCCCTTCAGAACGGTTCCACAGGACCCTGGGACCCGGGCTTTTACCCGGGATATTGTTACAGATGGTGCGTCCAAAAGCTGTGTTTTAATACCTTCTCAGCGGTCAGTCCTACTCCCCCGCCCTCCCAGCCACAGCCCCGTGTAATCATGGGCCCCACCAGCTGTTCGCGGTGTGTGGGGAGGCGGTGTCTGTAATCATCCGAGCTGCTGGGAATGGGGGACAGTTATCTGGGAGACACATGGCAGGGGGCGCCGCGCCAGGTGGCCAGCCTGCAGCTGAGCCTGGACGTGCCTGGAGACACAGAGGCGAGGCGTTGAGATTCGACCAGAAATCAGGTCCTCGCCCTTAGCAACGTGGTTCTTCTCTTCCCCGGCCTCTTCTGCAGGTGATTTGGAAGTTTCCAGCAGAGATACCCTGTGGGCGCATCATCCCAGGGGTGTGTCCCGCCCTTATTCCTGCTCAAAATGCAACACACACATGCAGCCAATGCTCACTTCTGCAGAAGACAGCATGGAACGGCCAGGGATTGCACATCTCCTCACAATACAGCCTGGACGGGCATTTCATTGGGTCCCTTCGACGCCACACGTTCAGTTCTCTCTCGGCAAATGCTGGGCTTATATCTAGATTAAAATAAACTAGACAGCGGCGCCTGGGTGGCTCAGCCAGTTAAGTGTCCAACTTCCGCTCGGGTCATGATCTCGCGGTCCATGGGTCCCGGCCCCACGTTGGGCTCTGGGCTGACAGCTGGGAGCCTGGAGCTGCTTGGGACTTTGTGTCTCCCTCTCTCTCTCCGTCCCTCCCCTGCTCATGCTCTGTCTCTCTCTGTCTCTCGAAAAATAAATAGATGTTTAAAAAACTAAAAATAAATAAACCAGACAATTTGTTTTTCATCAAAGGCAGATGGGCACGTGCCTTTGAGTTGGGCTTCTTGGGTACGTCTGAAGGGCTCGTCAAGGTCGTGGGGCCCAAGGAACAAGGGAACAAGTCACGCGGTATGTCGCCCGATCTGACAGGTATGCAGATCGAGACGAAAAGCCCCGTCACAGAAAAATCAACAGTACTGCCAGTGCTGGGTCAAAGGCAGGCTTGGGGACCCAAGCCCAGCAGCTGTTCTGTATTTGGGTATTGGGGGGCAGAGGATGAACAATCAGAGTGTAAGGGCACACAGGGACCCTGGAGTTAACGTCATAATCACCATAACTGTTATTTGTGGAGAGTTTGCTCCAGACCGAGCGCTCTGTATCCATTAACCTTCCATCTCTCTGTCTCCTTCCTCCTCCAGGACCCCGGGAGCCCAGGGCTTAAAGTCTCATGGTGCCATGTGGAATCCACACCCCTGACCCTATTTGTCGGCACGTCTGTTGCTGAGTCCAGAGTGTAGTATTTGAATGAGACAGAGCTGGGATCGGAGCCCGGCTTTGCCATCCATCACTCACCAGGCAGCTGGGACTGACTTACCTCTCAACCCTGACTTTCAGGCTCCTGATCTGTGAACGATCACCCCTCATCCACTCCACTGCTTTAGGGGACAAGACAGATAGCAGATGGCTACTAATAAGTGTTGCTCCATGTGGAAAGCCATGGCTGTTCCTTGGAGTATTAAACATAGAGTTAGCATAGGACCCAGCAATTCCCCTTCTAGGTATAGACCTCAAAAGAAATGAAAACGTATGTGCACAGAAAAACCTGTACACAAATGTTTCTTGCAGCATGATTTATAATAGCCAAACACTGAAAACAAAGCTAAATGGATGAATCGATAAACAAATTGTGGTATATCCATACAATGGAATATATTTTTGAGAGAGAGAGTGGGGGAGGGGCAGAGGGAAAGGCAATCTCAAGCAGGCATGGAGCCCAACACAGGGCTCAATCTTACGACCCTGGGCTCATGACCTGAGCTGAAGTCGAGAGTTGGACACCCAACTGACTGAGCCACCCAGGCGCCTTGAATCGCATACTTTAAAAAAGTGAATTTACTGGTATGTATATTGTGTCTGAATTAAATTTTTTTTTCGAAAGGAAAAGGGACATAAGATGTCTCAGAACACTATAAAATATTATTGCTGAGAAATGTTGAAGCTCGAGTTAGGAGAGAACTACTCTATGTTCACATGGGAAGAACCAGTATTGTGAAGATGTCAGTAAGCTCCAAACTGATGCATGGATTTGCTGCGTCCCCAATCAAAATCTGGTCCCGCTATTTCCTCGGTCCTCACCCAAGGGTCCCATGCAGTATAGGAGCCTCTACTCTAAATGCGCCTTTGGCAGCATTCTGATGAAGGAGAAGTGAGATGCTGTGCGCGCACTCCTCACAGCTCCGGCTGGTGCACACAAGGAAGCCAAGCTCTGGAGACTTCCCGTCATCCACCTGCAGCAAACATTTAGCTTTTGGTGCAGCAGCCTGGGGGTACTCTGTTCCTTTCCGAGCAGGGCATTCCAGGCTTCCTCCAAGCAACCTCTGCGTGGCTCCGTCTCCTAACCACAGCCCCCCACTCCTCCTCCAATGTCCGACAGGCCGTGCTTTGCCCAAACAATAAGGATGCGTTTGGAGCCTTGGGAGCCCAATCTTGAGAACCGATGCAGGGCTAAGTTCAGGAGAAACAGGCAGAGCCCAAGATACCTGTAATGTGTGGGATATGAGCCCCAAAGCTCCACTGCAAGTCCAGGAAGTCTTCATGGAGGAGGAGCCTTGAGCATTCTGATACTCACTCCCCTCCACCCCGATCTGTACCACTGAAGCAATGTGGATGTGTGGGATTTGCATCTGGCAGTCACAGCCCTGTCCTCTGGTGGCAGTACCTAGATTTTTCTTTGGGGAATGCCCCTCCTTTCCACTGGACATGGTCATGGCCAGAGGTCAGACACATGTCTCCAGCAGACCAGGTCATCTAGAACCTAAAGCAAGCAGCACAAAGCCTGAAAACATGTAAACCCATCTGGCCAACAATAGTACTCAAACTCATTGGCTTCTGGCACCAGGTCCCTGGACCTATCCTTTCTTCTGTTTAGCTCTTCCCCTTGTCCTTGGCTTTGGGGAGTCACCATGTCTTTCCAATATGTCCTTTTTTGGTCAAATTTAGCCAAGAATTGGAGTCTTGTGGTGGCTTCTCTAATCTCCACTGCAATCTCCCCTCCTGGGTGATAGCTATGGTGATTGTGGAGATTTGGCCAACCCGTTGGGTCACCACGTGGACCCTGATAAGTCTAAACAAAATCATATCATCCCATTGCCCTTGCCACAGTGATTGGTTTAAAGGCAGACGGAAGGCTCCAATTGGTCCAATAGCCCAGGATTTTCATTTTGTGATAAGAGAAAGAAGCTCTTACTGTTGTATTAGATGTGATTGAGGAAATGTGCAATAATCCTGAAACCAGCAGGGAGTGCATCTCCAAGATGAAGTCAGTACTGTGGAAGTAGAGAGACAGAAAGAAACAGTCTTTCTTGACATCTTTGAGCTACTGGATCAACCCTCACCTGACACCCACCTACCTTTAAACTTTTCCCACAAGCTAATGAATTTCCTTAACTGCTTAAGCCATCTGAATTGGGCTTTCTGTCACATGCAACCAAATCTTTCTAACGAACACAGTTGGTTCCCTGTTGCCAATAGAGAAGGAAAGAGGCTGTCACTAGTCTCATGGCACAGTTGAGAAAACTAAGAGTTGACAGGGAGGATTTTAACCCAGAAATTCTGATCCTTCCCAGCACACTGCTTCCTTTGTCCGCATACTGACCTGAAGGCTCTTGCTTCTATGAAGAAGAAAGAGGGGTTTCCAGGCAGACAATACTAGAACAGCCTGTGTGGTGATGCCTGGGGTGAAGCAGGAGCAGTTGAGGTCCATGGGGCTGGAGCATAGGTCAGGATTCAGATAGGAGGTGGGCAGAGAGGAGGCTGGACAGCCGAGTCTGTTGTAATTACAGCAAGGAGTGTGGACTCTACTCCACAGGTAATGGAGAGCCAGGGAAGGTCCTTGAGTTGAGGAAAGAACGTTCTAGGATAATCACTGGGGCCGGAATGTGAAGATGACGATGATAAGGGATAAGGTGCATTCAAGGGCCATGGGAGGGACCCACTCTCCCTAGTGGGCCCCGCAGGACACCTGCAGCACCAGGGAGGGGACAGTCAGGCCCCAGGACGGGTGTGCCCTAGGCAGAGCTGAAGCTGGAACTACAGTGTCCCATCCAGACACCTGTCAATTGTCCTGGGAGAAGCCAGATTCTGCCTGGGGTCTGAGGATGTGAGAGACTCGGGGAGACTCATTAGCCAATCAGGAGGCCTCTGAACCATCCCCCAACCCAGCCCTCCCCAATACTTGGTGAGACCCCGACCTGCCAGCCAGCATGGTGGGAAGGGCCCATGAGTTCATTCTCATCCTCAAGGCTGCTTCTGTTGACCTTGAGCTGTAGCTCATCAGAAGAGGGGATATTCCTTACAAGGCCTGGTCACAGAGAGAAGGGTGGATCCAGATGCCCCCAGCGTCACCTAATCCCCCCTTCACAGCCGGATCTTGAACTTGGGTCCTCAGGCCAGTGTGGCCCGAGTGCAGCCCTTAGCCGGGTGGAGGTACCTCAGGGCCAATTCAGTGTGATTGACCAACACCACTTGCGGGCCTCGAAGTCCTCGGCTCCCCCCAGGGCTGTGAGCTGCACCCCACCTCGCCCATGTGTCTCCTCCACCATGACGCCCCTTTGGCCAGGCCCGGCTCTTCTCCTCTGTAGCACCCACCATGACCTCTGGCAGGTGGATTCTGTGAGGTTGTGGGTTTCGTGTGCAAAGATCAGCAGCTCTCAGGGTAGAACCTGCTTCACACGAACAAGGCCACCCCTGCTACAGCCTTCCGCTGTGTCTCACGCCCAAGGTGCCCTGGGATTTTGTCCCAGCCCTCTGCATCACATGTCCCTGCGTTGGGCCTGCCCCACGGTCCAGAAGGAGGCAGGGATGCACAGGACGGTCCTGCCCCCTGCTCCCCTGCGCACTGGGAACACGATCCCACCCCTCCCCGGCAGCCCTGGGCCTGAGTACCTCATTCCCTGTCTTCATGGAGGGGGCCCCGTGTCAGCTTGCTCAGGCTGCTGTAACGAAGCACACAGGCTGGGGCCTGAAATGGGAACTTACTGACTCGCAGCTCTAGAAGCCCAACATCAAGGTGTCGGCAGGACCGATTCCTTCTGAGGCCTCTCTCCATCCCTTGCATCCGCCTGTGTCCTCCCCAGGTCCTCACATGGTCCTCCCCCGTCTGTGTCCTGACTTCCTCTTCCTGTAAGGAGGTTAGGGCCACCCATATGGCCTTGTGCAACCTTACTCGCCTCTTTATTTTTTTATTGTTATTTTTAATGTTTATTTTTTTAGAGTCAGAGACAGAATATGAGCGGGGGAGGGGCAGAGACAGAGGGGGACACAGAATCCAAAGTAGCTCCAGGCTCTGAGCTGTCAGCACAGAGCCCAACACAGGGCTTGAACTTGAACAGTGACATGACCTGAGTCGAAGTTGGACGCTTAACCAACTGAGCCACCCAGGAGCCCCAAACAGTACTCACCTCCTTAAAGGCCCTGTCTCCAGTCGCATACTGGGGTCCTGGGGGATAGGGCCTCAATATATAAGTTTGCAGGGGATGTGATTCAGCCCATAAGAGCCTCCTCCTCAGAAGGGCCTTCTCTGACCAGCCNCCCTGAACCCCACACCCGCTCCCCAGTCCCCCCCCCAACCATGAGGACAGAGGCCTCTCAGGAGCCAGAACAGTCTGTCAGGGGGTGGCCACCGTGTGGGCTGTCTCTGCTCCATGCAGGCCATTGAAACAGGCCCTTCCGGTCCAGGGAAGGGCACCGGCATTCTCTGGAAGCTTCTGCATCTCATGCAGTTTGGGAGGAGGAAGGGCTGCCCCATCATTTCTGGAAGCAGAATCCAATGGGGCGGGTGAGAAATACCAGGCTGTCTGCTCCAGGCCGCCTGCCTGCAGCCTGGCAGGCACGGGCAGTTCTCTCCCCTTCCATGCAGAACCCACAAGGGGTGGCGTCACAGGGAGCCCGTGCTCCTCACACCCCCTGCCTGCATCCGGTGCCCCCACATGCCAAGCCCTCTGCTCCAAGGGGCTACGCTTTCCAAACCCACTGCCTAATTAGCTTGCTCCCACCAACCCCTGACAGGCAGTAACAACAGGGCAGGAGACCCGTTCTGTGGCGGATGTCACGCGGCTCCCCGGCTCATCCTGGGCAGGAGCCACGCACCTGCACGCCTTCATTAAGCAAGTTAATTACTTGCCAACTTAAGGGCCTGATGGGGCCTTCTGCATGGAAAGCTTCTGGGTCTGCTTTGCATCCTTGCAGCCCTGGGGCATCCCTGACTCCCACGTCAGACCCCGCTTGGGGCTCTTCTGAACATCCCAGAATCCCTGTTCATCATTTAGCCAAGAAATCTGACCGCAGATCCATGGGCAGAACGAGCAAGGATATTCATAAAGCCCAAGGCACGAGGGAGGGGACAAGGGTGTGACGAAAATGTTTTCCGCAACAAACAGACCTCATTTGCCCGTGGAAATAGCTCTTCTCATTTGCTTTGTGCCTACTGTGTGCAGGCGGGGGGGTGGCTGCAGGGGACCCTGAGGTGTTTGCACCATGGCACAGGTACTTGCTGACCCGGCTTTGGCTCAGGCCCCCAGACAACCCTCTGTCCATTCTTTAATCCCCTCCCCACAGCAGGCTCCTTCTATAATAAGGAAGTGCATGGTCCTCACCCATAAAGCCACTCAATATTTCAAAATTAACACTCTTCTGCGATGCCCAGCTGGCTTAGCCGGTTAAGCGTCGGACTCTTGATTTCGGCTCAGGTCATGATCTCACAGTTCCTGAGATTGAGCCCCACATCGGGTTCTGCGCTGACAGCATGGAGCCTGCCTGAGGCTCTCTCTCTCCCTCTTTCTGCCCCTCCCCTGTTCACTCACTCTGTCTCTCAAACTAAAAGGTCAATTACAAACTCTTTTATATACTAGGTTATTGTAATCCTCTCTAAGAGGTCTTGTGTCCGCTTTATAGGTGAATAAATTCACACGTAGAAGAGGTAAGTGTATGAGAACTCTTCTGGTGGCAAAGAACAGGAAGTGTTCAGCTCAGTTTGATTATGAAGTGCTCAGGGAAGAGTAATCGCTTGGGAGTCATTAGGAGATGCTGCGTCCTGCACTCAGGGACGCGGGACAGTCCTGCCTGCAGGCCAATCATAACTTTAATGAGCTGGACCCATCATCAGCTCCCCCCTCCCATTCCCAGGGCTACAAAATCTGGCAGATAGCAGCTGACATCATAGCTTCTGGAACTCCATTGCATTTGTCTGTCCCCTGTATTACCCAGAATCTGAGGACTCCAAGCTAGGCATGCTCCAGAATCCCAACAGATGTTTGTGGAAGCTAATACCTTTCTCATTTGTCTACTTCGGCCGCATCTGTAACACTCACCCCTTCCTCCCTATTGCAATTTCCTGAGGGATCACCCCTTACCATCATGAGGCCAGTGGCTATAGCATAGGGAGGTTTGGGGGCTATGGCTTGGGTAGAAGAATCTACTTGGATTGTTCACCTAATTTTTTTTTTAATCAATAATATGGAACTATTAGTAGCCCTCTTTCCATTGCAAGTGAAAGAAACCCAAGCTCGAACATTACTTAAGCAGAAGGAAAAATGTAAGGATTCAAGTTACTAAAGCATCCAGAGTGAGGACTTCAAGCACGGTTGGATCAAGGGGCACAAGCTGGTGCTCAAGCCTCATTCTCTGAGCTACACTAGCCTCTGAGTTGGTTTCGTGTGGATGGGCTCCTTCTGTGCCTGTGTTTGAATCTGCACTCCCCTAACACAGATCCTGAGACAAATATCTGAGTGAAAATCTTTTATTTGGGAGCTAGGAAGTGAGACAGGGAAGGGAAATAGTCAACATAGTGTGCTTTGCTAAGCAAATTACCCCTGTGGGCATCTGGAGCTTGAGCCCACTGAGGAAGCCCAGGAAACAGCTCAGCACATGCCTCAGGGTTGTTCTGCCTGAGGGGTGAGGGGGCTGGACTGTTCACCCACCAATGGCGTATCCATCCATCCAGTGAACTGCCACCCGGTGAGCTCAGTCCCGCAGCCAGGGAAAGCTTTTAGGCAGACTCACAGGGACCTTCAGGAAGCAAGGCTTGGTGTTTGCTCCATTTGGACCAACTGATTCTTGTTCCCACCTCTGAGCCAATCATTCTGGCTAGCACTGATTGGCTGCGAGGGTCACATGACCCAGCCTCCATGGAATGTGCTAAGTGGTCATATTAGGTCACATGCTCACCCCAGGACTTGGCACCCGCTGGCTGAGCCTATATCACGTGTTCACCCGGGCTCCTGATGGTCGGCTCCAAAGTATATGGCCGGAGGTTAGGGAAGGAGTGACTCTCCTAGGAAAATGGGGGTATTAAACCCAGGAAAACTCAGTAGCTGAGTAGGGGGAAACCACAGACCTCACCACCAGAGAGCCATCGGGTCATTTGAGAATCAAGGGCAGTCAGATGTGACATGTGGAGTGCAAGGCTTGGCCCCCAGCAGGCACCTGGGGCTCGTCAGTCTAACCACCAACCCACACACCCCAGGCAGGCGGTCCGCGGATGTGCCGCCCAAGCCTGCCGCCTCGTTTACCCCTTTTCCAGGCTTTTGTCGTTCTTCCACCAGATTTTTTACATTTTTCTGAAATCTTGGACTTTGCCTTTTTATACAGAAAAGAAAATGGGAAAAACAAGTTTTTTTTAAGCTGCAAGTTGGAGCTCCCTCTCGTGTGCCTGCTGCCCTCTCTGACCCTGGCATCAGCTTTGCGAGAGTGCGCTCCCTCCCCAGACAGCAGAGGCAGCCATCGGGTCGGGGGCCAGGCCTTGGCAGCAGCAGGCAACCGTGATGGGGAGGCAGCGATCACCCACGGCCCCATTAACTCAGCACAGCCCACCCGGTTGTGGGCGAGCAGAGTCCTCGGACTCGGCCCTCATCAAGGGAACCGTGCAAACAGCCAGCTAAATTCCACAGCCTCATGGCGCAAACATGACCTCATCATAGGCTCTCCTAAGGTCTAGCTGAGGCTTCCTGGCATTCTTTTTTCATCCAGGACACGCTTACTGAGTACTTGCATCTGTTCAGGCACTGTCCTAGGCATGGGGGATACTGCAGTGAAGGAGAAGCCAAAACCCCTGGCTTGGCAGCATACATTCTAGAGGAGATAACTCATTGTAAAGGGAACGATTAGGTAAGTTGGATAGTGGGTTAGAAGATAGCAAATGCTATCTAAAACTGGATGAAGGTAATAGAGGTCTGGAGTATAGGAGCGAGGGGAGGGGGGTGAGCTTTAAGTGAGCTGGCCAGAGTGAACCTCCTTGAGAAGGTGATGGACAAGCAGAGATTTGAAGGAGATGGGAAATGGGCTATCGGATGTCCCAGAGACCAGTGTCCACCAGCGAGGACAGCCAGTGCAAAGATCCTGGGGTCAAGCATGCCTCGTGTGTTCCAACAGCAAGGAGACCAGTGCAGTTGGGGCTTAGGGAAAGAGGACAGAGGTTGGAAGTGGGGTTTTGTCTGCCCTCGTAAGAACTTGGCTCTGTGACTTCGCTCTGTGACGTGAGCCTTCAGAAGGTTTGGACAGAAAAGGGAGAGAAAGAGGCACGGGTCCCACCTTGGGCTTTCCCTCTGGCTGCCTGCTGAGATTAGAATGCAGGGACAGAGGTGGACTTGGGAAATGCAAATGCAGCTGAGGAGGGTGGCTGGGAATGGGGTGGGAGCAGAGTGGGGTAGATTCTGGATACATTTGGAAGACAGATTAGGCGAGGGGGTGTGAAAAAGGAGGGGAAGTCAGGCAGGTCTCCAGGGATGGGGCCTGAGCATGGAGAGGCTGGAGCGGCTGTTAACTAGGTGGAGACATCCTTCAGCAGGGCTCAGGGTGGTTGCAAGGAGGTGCTGAGAATTCAGTTTGGGGGCTGGAAGATTTCAGAAACCCAAGTGAAAATGTCAAAAAGTCAATTAATTGTGCCTGTGGGTCTGCAGATGAAAGAGGGATACATTCGGGGGTCATTGACCAATGATAGGTTTGAAGCTCACCTGGAAAGGGAGTGTAGTGGAGGGAGAGGTCCAAAGTCCAAGCCCTGGGGCCCAGTTAGGACTTGGGGAGTGATGGAGAAACCTGCCTGCGGGGTAGGAAGCCAGCTGGGAAGAGTGGTTCAGGAAGCCAGGGGGAGAAATTCTCCCAGGGGCTTGGACTGAGCTCACGTCTGGAAGAGCCCTCTGGGGGAGTTTTCGAGAGGAAGGGAGGAGAGTCAAGAGCCCAGGAGGGTCATGCTGCACAGTCGAGCAGGCAGATGGGCCACTGGAGCAGGGGTGGGGTGGGGGGAGGTTTCTCAGCTTCAGCAAATCGGCACTTCCCTGCGTCTACACCGTGGAGTAGAAAGAAAGGGCGCGTTCCTGATGCAAAGTCGTGCCTTCCCCGCTCACATCCCCGGGGGCTTTTACCAAATTCAGAAGGAATCCAGGCGGCCCACGAGCTACCAACGGCCACCCCCAGACAGATGTCACCACTTTCCCGCCCGTGACTCCTTCAGGCTGATGCAGGGCCTGGCAACCCGCTCCTGCCCCCTCCCTCCCCCTCCCCGGCTGAATAAGTCAGGCACTATTCTAAGTTCAAACTAAATAAAGCAATTTAGAGTGACTAATTCTTAGTGAAATTTATGTTCCCCAAACGTCTTTGCTGCTACCAATGCTGGGAACCATTTATCACCCTGATTTCAGCTGCGTGGATTCTGAAAGGGGCTTCCAGGCTGAGGCGGCCTCGTTTCCAGCGTCAGGGCAACCACACCTGAGCCCCCTGCACTACCCAACCTTGGCTTCCTCCTCACCCCCTGCGGGCAGAGCTGCAGGAGGGACTCCAGGGTCTGCAGTTAGTAGGGACAGGTTTATGAGAGATGCCATCGCCCATGTGGCCATTCACAAGACCACGTCAGGACTTCGCAGCTGGAGAGGATGGAGGGGAGGTGCTGAGCTAGGCTGGGCCAGAGACCACTTCTTAGAGAAGATGTGATGGGAGCAGGACCCCGAGGGCCAGGGCCTTCGGAAAGGAGACGGGAAGCTCTGGGAGCACCTGCTGTAGGGCTTGGAGTGAGCAAATGCGTGGAGGAGGGTCTAGGAGAACGTGAGTGGGGCATGGAGTGGAGGGAAGGACCCTCCTCCCCCAGGCCCCATCTCTGCTGGTTCAAACCTGCCCCTGATCCCCAGGCAGAGCCCTTTCTCCCCGCTCTAGACTCCTGGCTCCTCATCCTTCCCTGACCCCAGCCGTGTCCCCACTGGGCTGGGAACATCTGTGTCCAGACTGGCCTGCCCCTAGACTGGGCACTCCTTGCTGTGTTGGAGTCTAAGAAAAGAGGCATCCAAGAGAGGGAATAGCCAGTGCAAAGGCTCTGAAGTCCAGCATGCCTCCATGTGCTCAAACAGCAAGGAGACCAGTAGCCAGAGAAGTAGCATCCCGGGTCTGATCTGTAGGCTGGCGCAGGATAGGAGCCTTAAGGATGACAGGTGAATGAATGGGGGAGGGGAGAATAGAGAGACACACACATGTCGGGTGGACAACTTCCATGTGGGTTTTACCATGGTTATGTTATGCTCTGGATCTGCAGCATAACATGGTGAGCCGTGAGTGTGGGGGCGGCTGCAGAGTCCTGTCTTCATCTTGGTGGGACCATGCAAAGCTGTCGGGAGCTGGATATCAGGAGCCTGATAATGAACCCAGGCTGGTAGCATCTGTCTGCCTGGCACACCAGCACCCCTCATGCCCAGTGTGGGGGGCTCACTCTTCTGTGGAAGATGGGAAGGAAGACAGGTCTCCAACAACCTTGCTCTTGTAAACAGCTCTGTGGGCTGGGGTGGGTTTCCTTCTAGATGCAACAGGGATGGCAGGACCCTCCTTGGAGACCCTAGAAAGTACTGAGTCACCTTAGGGAAGGCACTAGAGGCAGGGATAGGGGCCTGGGAGTCCTGGAATCCTCAGCATCTGGCTCCAAGTTGGGGCAAAAAGCTGAACACGGACCCTCGTCTGTCCTGTGGGAGGAGCGAGGGCTGCAGACATGGATCCTGGAGGCTTCCACTCAACCGATGTACAGTGCTGCTCTATTTCCTCCAGAAGAAATCAAGTCCAGGGGCCAATACAGAAGGCAGGCCTTGATTCCTGAGAGACCATCTTAGCAAACAAGCATGTAAGTGCTAGGTACATTAACTCTCTGCGTCTCTTCATTAACTCTCATAACCTTGGAGGCAGCAATCCATTTCCAAGTTAAAAGTGGGAAAGAGGCCCAGAGAGGTTGTGGGACTAGCCAAAGGTCACACAACATGTGAGTGACTGAGTTGGGGTTCAAATCAAGATTTATCTGGCCCCTAGGGGATTCGACCAAGCCACTGCTTGAGATCAGCTCCTGAATCCTGGTCTCAAGGAATGGAATTTTTGCTGTTGGAGAAAGCACTCGATTTTTCACCTTGAAGGGATGATTCTCCCGTCCCCAGAGTTCAAAGGGGCCTCGGTTATTCTTCCTACTGTCAGATTTCCCAGGAAATCAAAGGCATTAAATTTATTGTGTTTAACACGACTTCTCAAGCATCCCAATAATGGTTCTGATTTATAGCCAACCCATTGTTTTAACCACATTACAAATGATAAAAATCAGTCCAGCAAATGCACCTCAAGAGGAACCGTATTAAAGAAAGAAAAGAGGTGGTGAGATTAGATGTTGCATTAAAAGATAGAGTGATGGATTAAGGCCCAAAGTGTAAATTTAGTGAGACTCGCCAGAAAAAGTTGGAGGGGCAGTAAATCCAAAGTGACAATCTGTGTGCGGTGTACCAATATTTGTCACTTTTATTATAGTTTGTTCAGATATTGTAGATGGGTCATTATTTTTTTTTAAAGAAAGCACAACAAAGTTCAATAAAGCTTAGAAATGAAAGCTTCTTTTGCTAAGGATACAGCCTAAAACCTCAAATCCAAACCACTGTGTCTGATAGCAGAGTATTACATAGTGGAAGTTTCTTTTCTGTCATGTCCACAAAACATTCCAAACCCAGAAAATGTGGGGAAGGCTCTCAGAGGATCCCAGGTCATGTCGTGGAAGGCCAGGAAAGACCGGGCCCACACCTAGAGAGTGGCCGAACCCCACCCCCACCCATGCTGGCACCCTCATTCACAGCAATACCAATGATGGCATCAGGAGGGTCTGACATTGCTCCCTGTCTTTCATTCAAGGGGCTTCTGAGAGCAAAGGCAGCTTGATCCCAAGGCCTGCTGGCTCCTCCCTGCCGTGGAAGGTCACAAGGCCCTGTCTCCAGAGATCCTGGGGTGGATTGGGCTACTGTGCCTGATTCTCCCCTCCCTGCCACTGGATGACACACCCATGCTCCCTGCTTTGTGATTTATAGCACTTTCCACGGTGCGTGGGGTACACATTCCTGCCTGTCCACATCAGCCTTGGCCGTGCGATATGATTCAACAGATACAACGTGAACAAAGGCTTGAAACGTGCCTGTGTTACCAGGGGAGCCAACCAGCGCTAGTGACCTAAACCCAACCCACAGCTGGATCCAGGCCTGGCTGAGCCCAACTGAGCCCACACATAACCAAGCTGACCCGCAGACCCGTGAACGAGGGAAATAAATACTTTTACTGTAAATCACTGGGATTTTTTTTAGACAGCTTGTTACGCAGCATTATTGTAGTAAGAACTGACTGGCAGACCTCAGCTGGGCGTAAAGGGCTGGGTGAAACCACATGCCCTCCGTGACACCCCCTGAGCTCCCCGGGCCATCTCTTTGTCCTTCCTGGCCCAAGCTGACCTACCTCCACCGAAGTGGGTATAATCAGTCCTTGTAGCACCAGATGGCTTTGTAGACACCTCTATTTTAGCTGCTGTCTCTGCCTGCTGTGACTTTCCCCCAGGTACCTGCTTAGCTTCTTTCCCCACCTACTCCTGCTTTTTAGAAACCCCCACTGTCTCAGGGCATGTGGGTGGCTTGGTTTCGGTTCAGGTCATGATCTCATAGTTGGTGTGTTCAGGCCGCACGTCAGGCTGTGTGCTGATGGTGTGGAGCCTGCTTGGGCTTCTCCCTCTCTATCTCCCTCCCCTCCCCCATTTGCACTGTCTCTGTCTCTGTCAAAATAAAATACACTTTAAAAAAAAGAAACCCCACTGTCTCAATGAGGTCTACTCTGAGCACTGTTTTTTAAATGCTCTTTTTATTGAGGTGTGATCTGCATGCAGTGAGAGGCATAGAGTTTTAAGTGTATAATTCAATGAGTTTTGACAAATACATCCAGGTAAACACCACCTGAGCCTAGATATGGAACAATGACCATCAACCTTCTTTAAAGCTCCAAATTGTTTTCCCTTCCCCATCCCTCACTGCTCGATATTTTTTCTTTTCCCTTAGTACTTATCACCTCCTAATTCACTTACTGATTTTTATGTGTTATCCATTCTATTTTATACCCATTTACAATATTACTGTGTATGGTCTTTTTCTCCAAAATAATGCAAGCAACACAAGGACAGAAATGGTTCCCTCTCTTGTTCACAGATAGATCCCAAGAACCTAGGATAGGGCCTGGGACATAGTAGGTGCTCGGTAAATATACTTGGAATGAATGAAGGAATCCCCACTTCATAGATGAGGACAGTGAGTAAATTGCCGAAGGAGATACCCTGAGTTGGTAAAGGAATAAGAAAGTGAACTCAGGTGGTCCGGTTCCAGAGTACCATGGGTAGTCAGTGTCTCATGACGCCTCTCAGGAATGAGAAAATCCACCTGGTTCTCCTGTCCTCGGCCCACCCAATAGTCCTGCCTTTCCCAAGGCTTCCAGCCACCATCTTGCTTCAGCCTGTAGTCATGAGTCTCCTGTTCTCTCTGACCAGGTCATCAGGCAAAACAGAACATCTACTGATGGCAGAGACTGGCCTGTGGGCACCTGTGCTCTGGACTGTGAGATCATCAACTGTGGGGGCCATGTTTGGGTCACACTGAGGCATAGACCAAAAATGCCTATTGAATGGACGGATAGATAGATGAATGGGTGGATGGATGGATGGGTGCATGGCTGGATAGATGGATGGATGGATGAATGGATGGATGGATGGGTGGATGGTTGTATAGATGGATGAATGAAAGGATGGATGGATGGATGGATGGATGGATGGATGGATGGACAGTTGAATAAATAAATATATAAATACGCACTGTACATCCCAGAAAATCTGCTGGAATCACAGAGTATATCACCACAGATGAAGACATATTAAGGCAGTGAAGGTTAGGTGGAGACAGAATTGAAAAGCAGCTGGCAGTTGTTTTGGGGAGGTCTTCTACCCAGATATCAAAGTCTTCATTTCACCCAAAGACTGATTCTCTTGGAGAGAGTGAAGTGAAAAGACAGGAGCAATTGGATAGGACAAATGGACACTACAGTGTGGACAACTTCCAGACCTCATGGCCCTCCCAGTCATTTTAAAGATGAGTTTATAATCTGGTAGAATCTCAAGTATGAAGGGAAAAGGATTACTTGGGGATGAGAGACAACCTCCCAGTCCAGCCCCAATGCCTTACTCATACATGTCATGTAGGTAGCTTCCCACTCTGCCTTCTATTTTAGAGTAACTCTGATCACCTCCAAATCCTTCCCCCGGGCCCTTTCCCCCCAGTAGACTCAGAGGAAACTGTTTCCCCTAAGGGTGTAACTTTGAATATATTTCTGTTCCCCAGAACTCAAGCTTCTGTCAGTTCTGTCGAGAGAGGTTCTTTGTTTTCATATTTTTAAAGAACTCTAGAATTGCTCTGCCACAGCTTCCCCACAGACCTGCTTATCAGATGTTATTAGGACCTAACAGAATCCTCTGGACATGGGAGGGGGGAGGAGACAGAATTGGAGATCTAGCCAAAAAAGCCACTCCTTCTCTTTCTTACCTTCCCCTTTAGACTGGCGCTTGGCCAGTGTGAGGACAGTCATGTGGAGGTTCCCCATGGACCATACCCCCAGCATTCACACTTTTGTATGGTTTTCTCCCATTCTGGGTTTGGCCATGTGACCTGGTATGGCCAACGGGAAATTAGGGAGCTTGCCACGAGCAGAGTCCGAAAGGCTTTGCTGTTGGAAGATTACTCTTAAAACGCTAACCCACCCTGCTGTGAGACCATGCTGGGGAGAGAGAGGTCCTCAGCCACTCCTCAGCTATTCCAGCCATCCCAGCCGACATGCCAGGCTTATGGGTGAAGCCGTCTGGAAATTCCCAACCCCAGCTGAGCCCCCAGATGACTGCAGCTATATAAGGAACAGGAGATGAAACCAGCAGAAGAACTTTCCAGCTGAGCCCAGCCCAGTTAACAGAATAAATACATGGTTGTTGTTTTCAGCCATCAGCTTGTAGGTGGTGTGTTATACAGTGTGGTATATTAAAATATGTCCATAAGTTTTTTGACACTCCCCCCCACCAAATAAAGGACCCTAATTCTCCTCTGCTTGTGTGCGGACTAGATTTGGTGACTCACTTTTAATGAATAGCATAAGGTGGAAGTTGAGTGGATAGATTCTAAGACTAGGTGATAAAAAGCATTGCTGTTTCCTTCCCGATCCCCTTCTCCCTCTCTGCCTCTCAGATAACTGACTTTGAGGAAAGCTAGCCGCCACGTTGTGAAGACACTCAAGCAGCTCTATTGAGTGGTCCACACGTGAGGAACTGAGGCCTCCTGCCAACAGCCAGGAGAGTGTGCCATCTTGGAAGCAGATCGTCCAGTCCCAATTGAGCTTCCAGAATTGGCAGACCCCACCAACGTCTTGACTGCAACCTCACAAGAGACCCTGAGCCAAAACCACTCATCTAAGCCACTCCCAGTCTCCCGACTCTTAGAAATCGTGTGAGATGATAAATGTTCATTATTTTAAGCTGGTAAGTTTTGGGGTGATTTGATATGCAGCAGTAGATAACTAACACACACAGCAAGAGATAACTGAAATAGCCAGTGGGCTCTGGTACCATGCCAGAGGCTGTCAAATTCTAGACTATGACATGGTAAATGGCCTCTGCTCCAAGCTTCCTGAGTGTCCCTTGTCCTGGCTACTCACTGGAACCCCCAAACCTTCTCTTGATTTCCCAGTTATAAGGGGGGGTCATCTCCGGCCTGGCGGGGGCCTGCAGAACCCTGGACCCTGCTCTGGCATATGGCCATGTCCATCCACAGAGGCCAAAGCCCAATTCATGGTGATGTTAACCATTTCGATGCCCCCCTTGCTCACCCCTCTCATTCTAGGGGTTAGCAGAGAGTCATCATGGCTGTCTTCATCATGGCTGTCTTCACATGGGAGACCTGTGGCCTCTCCCTCCCCACCCTGCCCTCTCAGAGGGGACAGCTGACAGGGTGGTGTGGGGGAGGGTATTTTCCCAGGACGTCTCCCTAAGGAACAGAGTCTTTTGTGCAAGAGCCAGAGAGCTGTTTGACTCCCACCTTTTCTGGAGCCCCTCACCCTGCCTCAATACAAGCAGAAAACATCTTGCAGACAAATGCATGGACATCTCTCCACTTTCCATCCCTCCCTTTGATGGATTTTCCTATTGGTAGAGGGATGCCATCAGAGCATCACAGAATGAGGCTCTTATGTAGCTCTGCCCCTTAGGATTCCCCCTCCCCCAGTCAGGCATTTGCATACATCGCTGCTGGGAGTACAAAATGGTACAACCCTCCCACGGAGGGAAATCTGATCATAGCTAACAAAACTTCATACCTTTCCCCCCAGCTCAGCAATCCCACTTTCTGGAATCAACCCTGAAGATAGACTTCCAATGATACTACATAGATATACTGGTAAGTGGTAGCAGCATTATTTTGTAATAAACACTCATACATCAGAGAGTGGCTGAAAAGCCTTTGGTACATTCGCATGATGGATACTATGCACTTGTTTTTTTTAAAAAATGAAGATCTCTATATCTTGATATGGAATGGTTTCCAGGATACAGTGTTAAGTGGAAAAAGCACGGTATGAAAAGTATTTACTGTGCGGTTGTTGTCTGTATAAGAAAGAAAGGAAAATAAATACAAATACATATATACTGGCTAATTTTTGCAACCAAAAACATCAGACAATAACCTCAAAATTAATGAGACTGGCTATCCCGAGGGGAGGGTGGGGGAATGGGGTACTTCTCTGACTATACCTTTTTCTTTTAACATTTATTTTTGAGACAGAGAGAGACAGAGCACGAGCTGGGAAGGGGCAGAGAGAGAGGGAGACACAGAATCTGAAACAGGCTTCAGGCTCTGATCTGCCAGCACAGAGCCAAATGTGGGGCTCGAACCCACGGACCACGAGATCATGACCTGAGCCAAAGCCAGACGCTTAACCAACTGAGCCACCCAGGCGCCCCTGACTATACCTTTTTTATACAGTTTGCTTTGGTGTCCAAAATAAACTCAATGAAGTTGGAGGGAAATGCCCCCATATGATTAAGAACATTAAAAAAAAAACCCATACTGTATATTAAACTGATGACATAACCATATAGAGGAGAACTTTTTGCAAAAAATAGTTAATCCAGTAGTACCTGGGTGGCTCAGGTGGTTACGCATCCGACCCTTGATTTTGGCTTGGGTTGTGATCTCACAGTTTGTGGGATTGAGCCCTCCATTGGGTCTGCACTGAGCATGGAGACTGTTTGAGATTCTCTCTCTCCCTCTGCCCCTCTCCCACACTCATGCTCTCTCTCAAAATTAAAAATTAAAAAAAAATAGTTCCCCCAAAGTTTTTTAAAAAATCTTTTTAATGTTCATTTATTTTTAAGAGAGAGAGTGAACAGAGGAGGGCCAGAAAGAGAGGAGACATAGAATCTGAAGCAGCTCCAGGCTGTCAGCACAGAGTCCAACGTGGGGCATGAACCCACAAACCGCGAGATCATGACCTGAGCTGAAGTTGAAGTCGGATGCTTAACCGACTGAACNGGGCTCGAACCCATGAACCGCGAGATCATGACCCAAGCGAAAGTCGGACACCTAACCGACTAAGCCACCCAGGCGCCCCCTCCTCAACCTTTCTTAATTGGCAAGTCTCATCCACAATAGGCATTCAATAAATGCTTTTTGAAGTGAGTGAGTGAATGAATGAGTGGATGGGTGAACGGATAAATCAAGGGCAAAGGCAGGGAGCTGGGTGTTCTACTTTCCTCTTAGCCCAGATGTCTCTGCACCAGTCACAATTTATGTAATGTAAGGTCTTTGTATCATAACTTCATATTGCAAAAACGAGCCACAGGCTGTTTGCATGGCCCTCTACGACACCCTCATCCTCCCCGACACGATTCTGAAATCCCACTTTTGCTGGCTTCTCCCGTCCTGGTCCTGCCCACCCCCACTTCCTTACCAATCTCCCATGGAGATGCTCCTTCATAAAACAATTGCTATTTCATTTGTTTGCTAAGACTGCCATAACCAAGAACTACAACTGTGGCCGCTTCGCATAAATGCATTGTCTCTAGGTCCTGGAGGCCTGGGAGTCGAAGATCAAGGTGCTGGCAAGGTTGGCCCCTTCTTGGAGATCTCCATGGTTTGTAGATGGCCATCGTCTTCCTGTCTTCACATCGTCTTCCTTCCATATGCATCTCTGTGCCCAAATTTTCCCTTTTATAAGGATGCCGGTGGTAGTGGATTAGAGCTCACCCTGATGACGTCACCTTCACTTGATCATGGGCAAACAGCCTATTTCCAAATAAAGTCACAATCACAGGTACTGGAGATTAGGACTTAAACATCTTTGGGAAGGACACAATTTAACTCCTAACACTTACAGATGACCTTGACCTGGACAAAGGCATTGCTGGTAACCAGCAGGACTACTATATAGATTAATTACTAATACATATAAGGCATCAACAACAGTATGGGGGCACATAGCAAGTAATGATTGTTTATTATTATTATTATTATTATTATATACTGAGACATGGCCTCCACTCTCACAAATACTCCAAGGGGCTCACCAATGAGCAGATGCTACTCCAGTGAGTCACCTGCCAGACATTTTCTACCCTATCCTCAATCAGATGCTGCTTGCCAGGTTCACCTGTGGCCCAAAGTGACAGGTCTGGTTCTGTGTGTTCAGGCTCAGAAGAAGCCCAAACCACTTATAGAAAAATGTGAAGCCAAGAAGGAAAACTACCAATAAAGGGCTATTTCACATTCCCAGTGCCAGTAGCCTTGACACTCTGTTGTAGATGGGATCATAAAAGTCTCAACCCTCCAGAGCCTCCCCTAATGTTCATAACTGTACACAGGATTTAGCATCAAGAAGCTGCCCAAAGAGAAGGCAGGCTTGTGCTGAGTTGACAGGCATCAGGGTCCTCAGGATCGGAAAGGCCGGCACTGCCCACCACGCTTCCAGGAGGTCGGCTAGGACAGCCTAGGAGGAAAGACTCCTTTTTGGCGCCTGCATCATACAGACTTGCAGCCACTTTTGCAGGGAACTCGGGCTGGTGTCTGTCCGGCTCTGCCCCGAGGTGTCTGGCTCCACAATTCCCTCGGGGTTGGAGAGTCCAAACCACACCTCCTCTTTCTGCTCATCAAATACTAAACAATTATGTCAAAGGGATGGTGAAACAGGAGGCCGCCCTGGCGAGGGGGGCGGTGTGGGGTTGGGGGGTGTGGGAGTGGTAGGCGGGGCCGCAGCTCTTGGCTTAGTTCAAGGAACAGGGTCCCATGTGCTGCCAGATGACACAATGCATTTGTGCATGAAAAGAGAAGCCTCAGAACAAAAGACAGAGAACAACACATGCCCCGCTCTTGGCCTTAGTGATGCTTGACATTTCTGGGAAATGAATTTAGCGCAAAAACCAACAATTCAAAACCTTGTGCCAAATAACTGATGCGAATAGAACCAGTGGGGGAAGAAACAACGTGAAGATGAAGCGGGTCCCAAAATAGCCATCTCTCACTGCTGCGTCCCCGCGGGCGGAGGGAGGCAGGCTGTCAAGGGAGCTGTGTATGAGAGCAGGAAAAGAGGGGGGAGCGAGGGCCTGGCTATTGAGGGAAAGAGTGTGCGTGTATGGGCAGTGGGGCTTGGCAGGCGGGTGGAGGGGGAGTGGATATTCTGCTTTATTCAGATTCTCAGTCTATAAACTCCCAGCAAACTGTCCAAACCCAGTTCCCCAGGGAGCCTGGCCACTTACTGAGCCATGGCCATGGTGTCCCAAGGCCCTTCCTACTCAACATGTCCCAGAGGGACTCATTCTCTCACTGCCCACCCCCAGCACATCCCGAACTCACTCGTCCCCACTGTTCCTCATCTCAGGGCGAGGGGGGTGGCCTTCCCCTTGCCTTCACCCCATCCAACCTGCCACCTCCATTTCTTCCATGTAGAGGTGGCCTTTGGGCTGTATGAATGGGTACAGCTCGAGAGCCAGACTGCCAGGGTTCTCGGTTCAAGTCCTACTCTCCCACTTACTAGCTATGGGACCTTGAGCAAGTTTGTTTATCTGAGCCTCAGTGTCCCCTTCCATAAAATGGTAATGACAGCAGTGTCTGTTTTCCATGGCAGATAGGAAATCTCAATGACTTAGAACTTGTCACAACATAGAATGCGCCCTGTCCACATTAAATACTCAAGAATGTTGATTAGATTATCGCTGTCATTAATAGTCCCTTGCTCTCATACATGCCCCCTTTCCTTTTCCCCAGTGTCCCTTCCTGAAATCTGCTCTGCGCACTCATTCTTCTTCCTACCTTCCCCTGCCACCGGGGTGGCCAGGGTGGCGGTCAGCCAGGAGGTCCGGCTCCTGGGCAGGGCCACCACTATGTCTCATCTCAGGGGTTTGGAGGGACAACCCTGTGCCTCCCCTTAATATCACTCCAGTCCTTCCTGGCCCCTGGATACTCTCACCTTGGAGGCTGGAGCATGTTGAATAGCATGTTCCCCTAACTTCACATCTACCCAGAACCTCAGATCGTGTGATCTTATTTGGAAATAGGGTCTTTGCAGCTGTTATCAAGCTCATTTGAGGTCATGCTAGATTAGGGTGGGTCCTAAATCCGATGCCCAGTGTCCTTATAAGAAGAGGACATGACAAAGAAAGAAGTACACACAGAGAAGACAGCCACACAAAGACACAGGCAGAGACCAATCAGAGTGAAGCAGCCACCACGCAAACAAGCCAAGGCGGGCCACCACCAGAAGCTGGAAGAGGCAAGGAGGGAGCCTCGCCCAGAGACTGGAGGGAGCATGGCCCTCCCAACGCCTTAATTTTGGAACGCTGACCTCCAGAAGTGTGGGAAAATAAATGTTTTAAGCCATCTGGTTTGCGGTAATTTTTTTTTAATGTTTTATTTATTTCTGAGAGAGAGACACACAGCGTGAGCAGGGGAGGGTCAGAGAGAGAGGGAGACACAGAATCCAAAGCAGGCTCCAGGCTCTGAGCTGCCAGCTCTGAGCTGCCAGCACAGAGCCTGACGCGGGGCTCAAACCCACAAACCATGAGACCATGACCTGAGCCAAAGTCGGACACTTAACCGACTGAGCCACCCAGGTGCCCCTGGTTTGTGGTAATTTGTTATGGTGGCCTCAAGAAACAGCACCTACGTGTCCCTGTGCTCCTCATTCAATGCTCCTGACAAGCAACAACCTAGGAGTCAACCTGCGTTCCTGCTGACCAGCGGCCAGGATATGACATTTTGTAGGTGTTTATTGTATTGTATTGTATTGTATTGTATAGAGAGAGCGAACATGAGGTTAGAGGGGCAGAGGAGGGGAAGAGAGAGAGAATACGCTCCATGCTCAGCATGAAGCCTGACACCTGGCTCCATCCCATGACCCTGGGATCATGACCTGAGCTGAAGTCAGACGCTCAACCGACTCAGCCCCTCAGGCGTCCTATATATATATATATTTTGACATTTTGCAGATATTTAATTAAACTGGTATTGATTAGGATTTTGCAATTTCTTTTCCATATTGCACAGCCAACGATAGCTTTTTCTTGTTTCAAATGTTTTCTTGGTCTTTGAAAGGCCTACAGCGCTAAGGCACTGTGCCTACGTGGCCTGGTAGGTGGAGCGCCCCCAGCTTGAAGCCTCCTTTCCGGACTTGCAGATGCCCCTGGGGACAATGCAACCCCTGCCCAGGAGGCTGCGCGCTGCCGGCTCTTGGTCAGAGAAAGCAGACCCACTTCTGAACGGCCCAGGCCCTGCCTCACTTCCCAGTGGGGCTATGGAAGGGCAGGATCCAGTCTCTCCCTACTCCCTGGGGCTCGGCCAGTTGGACCCCCACAGAGTCAGGCAGAGGTTTGGCTGAGGGGCAGTGGGATGTGGGTAGGTGGAGACCCCCCCCCCAACATTCCTGGCCTCCTCCAAGCCTCTGAACTATCTCAGAGATTGGGACTTTAAGAGAGGAAAGGTCAATGCCTGACCTTGGGGAGAGCCCCTCTCTTGTCCTGCCCCTCCTTTGTAGATTGCACCCCTGCCCTTTGCTGCCGGTGGCCCCCTCTCTGTGCCACCCAACGCTGACCTCATCCACAAGATTCTCGGGATAACTTGAGCCACATCCCTCTGAGCCTCAGTCTCTTCCTGTGATGAAACGGGAGCACTTCCATCAGCCAGGGTGTGGGTGGGGATGAGAGCGGGTGCTTGTCCCTCACATCACTGCGCAGCCAGGCGGTGCCACAGGACAGAGTATGACACACATGCAGCCAAGTTAAAGGTCATAAGTACCACCCAGGGAAGAGATGAGTGCATGATCAAAATCACAGAGAACAGACAACACACACACACACACACACACACACACACACACACCGGGCTCAAGTGGGGCAGGGTTTGCTTGCAGTGAGGTTAGAGAGGACAGAATGCACAAGGGTCAGCCCCTTGCAGTGCATCAGTCTTCCGTGGACTGCTCGCACCCCACTTCCTGCTGCAGTGGAAGGGCCCCAGCCCATCCCGTGTAGGGTCTGAAATACAGACAGCTGCAGGCATGCCTGAGGGCCACTGACCCATGCGCTTGGGCAGAACGAATAAACACACACACACTGGGTCTAAAATAGGTAAAGGTCCTCCCATGCAAGGCAATCAGCCCTGCACAGGCTGTTTGGGCTCCCTACCTCCTCCCTACCTCCTCTAGGGTCCATCCTTATGTGACCAAGCAGGGACCAAATAGCTGCCTTTCCCAGCAGAGCTTGATAAATAGCACCTGGAGTTACTGTTATTTTACATCCAGGCTTTCTCCCCTTTCCCTCCAGGGGCCATACCTCCACTAACCAGTATTTCACAGCCTGTGTATCCTGGACACGCCCCATCCACCCAGACACTAAAGGGGTGTGGGTGTCGTGTAGAGTAGATCACAGTTCCCACCCATCTTGGGACACTTAACCTTCTAGTGTTTCAGGGTACAGGGTATCCACCTATAACGTGGAGCCTCATGCCACATTTGTGGGCCGTGGACTTCCTCTTCGAACAGTGGCTGCCCCTCCCCCCACAACCTGTGCCATTTTTCGGGATTGTTACCTTGTGGAAATGGAGACAGTGGCAGCTAGACACTCAGTCTCTACGGCTCTGTCCATATCATGAAGCTCCAAGATCTGAATGTCCCCGTGGTGTAACTTTTAACTTCTTTTTAACTAAGAATTAGCTCAGAGGTAATTGCTTAAATTGCACCGATGAAAATCAATACGGAGTAAATTAAACGAAAAGCAAAATTTATCCTGAACGTGTTCCTTGTCGCCTTTGAATAATGCGATGACAAAGCAACTATTTTACCTCCCAGGCTTGGAGTCTTTGTTGTCGGACGTCTTGAACGGAGATGCAATTATAGGGCCCATTTATCAAAAAGATTAAGGAAATCGGGGAACGGGAATGGGTTTGCAACAGTTTTGCGGAAATTAGATCACCGTGACTCTTAGGTCTGCGTTTTTCATGCCTGGTCGGGAAAGTTTCTCGGATTGCGCTGTTTTCTGGCCTCCCTCCCAGCCCCACAAATCAACAGCGAGGCACAAGGCTGACCCAGAGGGAGTGTCGGAGCGCAGGAGGCCAGAGAAAGACCCTGCGTCCCATCCTCAGGTGGAAGCCTGGGCCTCTCCACACTGGCGGGAGAAAGACTTGTTTTTCTCAACCCACGTTGCCAAGGATACGGCATCCAGTCCTCCGGATCTGAATGAAAGCGCCTGGTTTCCGGGGTTTTTTGTGCATTTCATAATTTAGAATGTGTTTGGCTTTCATTTGCAACCCAGCCTGCCAGCCCATCTCCCCACAGCTCTGCAAAGTTAACCAGTAATGAACATGAATAAATCAAACCTTCTCCACTCCAGCCGCCTCCTGGGGAAGAATTTGGGGTGTTGGGCAGATCAGAGGATTCTCCTGGTTGGGGGTTCTCGAGACCCACCCTGGGAGCGGCACCCAGGGAACTTGTACAAAATGCACACTAATGATCCCCGCTCACAGGGAGGGAGCCTGGGTGGACTTTGCAGACGTTCCCTGGTTGCCCTGGTGCACACTATGCCCAAGAACCTGGAGTCCATGCCCTCCTTCTGGTGAGGCGACTGAGGCCCCAGGAGAGGAAGAATGGTCTCCAGGAACAGCCCTGAAGGTCATTAGCAGCAGCCTCCGCAGTGCCATGGAGATGGGAGCAGAGGCCCCATCCTGGCTCTGCTGCCTGCCAGCTGTGTGACCTCAGGCAAGTTACTGAATGTCTCTGTGGTCAACTTCCTTGGCTATAAAATGGGGAGAGTAACAGCTTGTCCTCTGGCAGGGTTACAGGAGATCACACACATATTTATCGGCACCTAGTGTCCAGTATTAACTTTTACTGTGTGTTTGTTGGTCCTGCTCATAATGAAACAAGTGGGGCCTTGGAGATGCCTCCCTGCCTCAGTTGGCCATCCAGAAGTTTCCAAGGGTGGTCATTTCCTGGTCCAACCCTGGCCTGGCCTGGCCTCTGGGTAGCAGTGAGCCATGCAAAGTACAACCCCAAGGGTGCTGGGCACACAGGCCTCCCCACCTGTTTCTGAGCCTGGAGATGTGCCCAAAGCTCCCCCTCTTTGGCCGTGTCATCTTTGCACCCAGAGCCCTGTTCTATACATCTCTGAAAACCCTGGGAGATTGTTCCCCATCTTGGAGACTGTATTAGTTTCCTGTAGCTGCTGTAACAAAGCGTCATAAACTGGGGGTGGGGGTGAGGGGACTTATAAAAGCGGAAATGCATCCTCTCATAGTTCTAGAGACTACGAGTCCAAAGTCAACGTATCAGCTGGGTTGGTTCCTTCTAGCAGCTGTAAGGGAGAGTCCATTCCAGGCCTCTCTTAGCTTCTGGAGGTTGCTGGCAATCCTTGGTATTCCTTGAAGGAGCATCACTTCATGCTCTGGCTCTTTCCCTCACATGCCTGTGTCTTCTCTTTTGTTTCCTATAAGGACACTTGTCATTGCATTTAGGGCTCACTCTGTTAATCCAGGACACTCTCATCTCGAGATCCTTCACTTAATTACCTCTGCAAAGATCCCTTTCCCAAAGAAGGTCATATTCCCAGGTTATGGGGGAGGTTAAAACTTGGATATATGGGGGCATCTGGGTGGCTCAGTTGGTTAAGCGTCCGACTTTGGCCCAGGTCATGATCTTGTGGTTCGTGGGTTCAAGCCCTGCGTCAGGCTCTGTGCTGACAGCTAGCTTGGAGCCTGGAGACTGCTTTAGATTCTGTGTCTCCCTCTCTCTCTGACCCTTCCCTGCTCATGCTGTCTCTATCTCAGAAATAAATAAAACATTAAATTTTTTTTTTTAAAAACTTGGATATATCTTTTGGGGGCCCCAATTCACTGCACTACTGAGGGGATTTCAATTTCTGTATTTCCTTGATTCTAAGATTCTGTTTCCTCCCATATTTTAATGTTCCTGAAATCTGCATGTATCTCACGACCAATGATCATCTCTGATACAGTATTTTGCCTCCCCCGAGCTGTTATTAAATCAGTGGTGGTTGTGTCTTATTTATGATGACTTGATGAGGAGGAGGTGGGTAGTTCAAGACTCTGGTCAAAACAACCCCACGGGGCCTTCAGGCTGGGGACTCTTCTTGCTGGAGGCCAGCCCTGTCCCCTCTCCCTCTGCCACCCGCCAGCCAACATGGGGTACCCGGGGCTCCAGGTGGTCTGGGGCTCCCGACCAGCTCTCTCCTTTGGTGAGGCCAGGCTAGCTTTCTCACCACCCCTGGAGGGCTGTGGTTCTGTGACCTACACCCCACAAATGCGGCTCTCCAGGCCCAGAGAGGAGAGGATCAGCCTCTCCTTTGTTCATATCCAACTTTCCTCTCCCCCCAGGGCTCATTCCTGATCCTTTCAATGTCAGCTATAAATGTCACCTCTTCAGAGAGGACCACCCTGTCTCAGGGAGTATCCCTTCCCTCCACCCTTTTCATCCCACCGCATGCGCGCGCACACACACAGCTAGTCCCTCTTGATCATAACAGTGGTAAGCATTTTGTTAATTTTTTGCTTTATTTTGGTCAGTCTTCCCCCCTAGACTCTAGCTCCATGATGGCAGTGCCCCAAAGCCGCTCATTCACTCCAATTTCCACATTTCCAATTGGCCACCAAAAGCACCCAGCAAATGAGTGAAGGAACAAATGAACACGTGAATGAAGAATGAATGAATGAGTGGGTGAGTGACTTCCATCCACACCACACCCCCAGGAGAGATTTTTACAGCCCAAGACATTGAGCTCAGTGAGTTACGGCCGATGCAGGGAACACACAGACAATTAGTGGGTCTCCAAAGTCCTCTATTAGCAACAGACAAGTGCATTAGATACAGTTTGCTGTCAAGTCAGAGCTGGCCCCTGGTGCACAGAGGGTCCCAATCAGAAGCAGCTCAGGCTCAGTGCCCTGCCACAGCTCTGCTCCTCAGGGTCCAGCCTGGGCATCCTACACAGGAAGGGGTAAGGCTCCCAGTGTGAGAGTCTCCTCGCAGACCTCTTTCTGCAGGAAGCAGGACTGACCCAGGACCCCCAGCACTGTGCTGAGACATGCTGCTCCCAGCTGGTGACTGAGGGTGACAGGGTGGGAGAGAGGGGCTCCAGGCCTCCCCAACAACCTTTCCAAGACTCTAGGATGCTCCACCCCACATCCTGTCCCCCATTCTTGCCTTCCCTCAGGATTCGCCCTACATCATGGACTGGAGGACCCCAGCTTTTCCTGAACTCCTCCCCAGTTTTTCCCACAAGTGTTTCTCCTAATAAAATTCTAACACGGGTCTTAGCATGCAATCTCGGGGCTGCAGAGGGTGTCCTATCTGCTTGTGAGGGGACCTGTAGGAATGAAGCTCCAAAACAGTCACTCTCCTGGGCAGTGAGGGCAATGATGGGGGGCCTCGGCAGGAGCCCCATGACGCTGCCAATGTGCTGGCGATCGGGTTGGGGTGCTGAAAGGGAGAACCTTGAAGAACTCGAGCATTTTCAATCGCCAGCATTCCAACTCAAACCGGCTCATGTATTAACCGAAAAGTCCAGGGAGGCCTCACTCCTGAGCAGGGAGAGTGCTTGGTTCCAGCCTGTGGACCTACTTTGCCGCTCCTGGCTAGCCAAACAACAACTTCCCGCCCAGCCAGTCTATGGGAAAGCCCACCTGGAACGCTGTTTCTGATTGGCTAAGTTTGGGTCACATGCCCATTGCTGACCAATCACTTTGGTCAAGGAAATCAAGTGCTCTGATTGGCTAGGCCTTGACACTTGTCCAGGGCCTTGGCGCCAGAGAGAAGGGCAGTTCCGCGCGGGAGCGTATGAGTGCAGCTCTTCTGCAAGCGGAGCTGAAGGGTGACGGACGGACAAGGGCAGCGCGCTGCCGACCCTGGCGGGGGGCGCCCCGCCCTCAGAAAGCTGGGTTGAGAGGACCCCAGGGCCCATGGGGGCATCCATTACTCAGAATCCGGGCTCACATAGAGACGGGACCAAAGACATCCCAGAACTTTCCGAAGCCTCATCTGTCCTACCTCCAAGGTCAGTGGGAAAACTGAAAGTGACGAGGATTGGGGTGGGGCAGACTGCTGCGGAGACAGGCTTGGTCTTCAGGACACAGGACAGGTGTGTGGTGTTAGCTTTAAGAAGGAAAGGCAAGGCGGAGTCCTGGGTCTGAGCAGCAAGGGGAGGCTGGGGCGGCCAGGAGCTTGAGCTGTGAACCTCCAGAGTGCATGCTTTGTATGTAAATGTCCACCGAAAAGAAGATCCTGTGAAGCAAGTAAATAAAAAAACCAGGAACAGAAGTTTGGCCAGCCAGGTTAATCTTGATAAATGGGTCTGTAGCCTCCGTCCCTCTTCCCCTCGGAATCCTCAACCACTTTTGATGCCTTTCACAGCTGGGCCCCCCGATATTTCCTGGTTTGGGACAATAGGGCATTTGGACTTTTTTAATGGCAGAATCTGGAAGCTAATTAGGCCATTACTCTTCAAAGATTTAATTTGCTTTGATGGGCCCATCTATAATCATATTTCCAAACAGCTTCTATTTAATTACTGCACAAAATGAATGAGGTCCTTGAGCAATTTGTGTCTGATAAACTCACCTCCTGTTTTAGTTCCAGAGACAAAGACACAAGGGGGAAGGGAGACATATGGAGGAGGTGGGGTGGAGGCAGGCCCTTCAGTGGCCATTGTCTCCCCCCCTCGCCACCTCCCCCCTCCAAGAGAAGCGTTGTAGGGATCTTGTTTCAGAGCACTAAAACCACAGCAGGAAGGACCCTGTGGGAAAGGTGGGGCCCCACTTCCCGCTGGAAGGGGGTCAGCAGAGGTCCGGGGGTAGACGCCCCAAGAGGGCAGGGATTTGATCTGCCTTCTTTTTTAAATATATAAAGCTCATTTATTTATTTTGAGAGAGTGTGTGTGTGTGCACATGTGTGTGAGGGGGAGGGGCAGAGAAAGAGGCAGAGAGAATTCCAAGCAGGCTCCACACTGTCAGCACAGAGCCCAACTCAGGGCTCAGTCTCATGAACCGTAAGATCAGGACCTGAGCTGAAACCAAGAGTTGGGCACTCAACTGACTGAGCCCCCTGGGCCCCCTGTCATCTGGCTTCTTTACTGCCATAGTCCAAGTGCCTGAATGGGCTGGACAGCTATAGGGGCTCAGTAAATACCTGCTAGGTGGGTGCATTGGGTGGGTTTGACTGAGTCTGTGTTCTTACTCCCTGAGGTGTGGGACAGAGGTATTCACGCTACCCTGGCCCTCTGCCATCTGATCACCTGATCAGCTAAGGAGTCTCTCTTGTAGCCACCAGGGCACCCATTGTCAAACTACTCAGCCTTCATTCTCCCTTCCTCTGGGGATTGCATCCTTATTTTGTGGGGAACGCCCCCCTCTGGCTTCCATTTCAACCCTGAGCTGCCTCAAGCCCCCTAATAGTGAGTGAGGCTTACTGTATTCAGAACTTTTTTCTGTTGCTGGCAGTCCGATGTTTCTGACTGACACCAGAGCCACAGAGCTGCCCCTGTAAGGCAGATCCCCAGGCAGGGAGGGAATATCAGGGTTGCTCAGCATGGAATCCCCCTCTCCTTCCTGCCCTGACCACACTTGTTGTTCAGCTAATCTGGATCATATGTTTGGTTCAGGGATGCAGCCGTGAATAAGGTGGCAGGGAGAGAGATGATTAAATAAGCAATTACAGTACAGCCAGGTGGGTGTTCAGACAGGGCCCTGTGGGTGCACAGATGACGGGCATGTAACTCGGGGTGGTAGGGTGACTGGTCATTAATGAGGAGGGAGCAGGAGAGAATGGAGCTAGGGTGACCAGCTGTCCTGCTTTGCTGGGACTGTCCCAGTTTTAGCACCAAAAACCTCAAGTCCGATGAAGCCCCATGATGCCAGGAAACCTGGAGTGTTGGTTCCCCCCAAGATGAAGCACCCAGGGGACTGTGAATGGTTGGAGCAGAGAGTGTAGGACAAAGGACAGAGGGAAATTGAGAAGGGACAGGATCGTCAAGAGCCTTGCTATCCACGGAGGAAGGTGCAGATCTTAGCAAAGAGAAAGGGATAATCTGGGGACGTCTCATGCCGGAGCAGGACATGCCACGATGTGTGACGTTTCCAAAGCCTCCACTGGCTGCTGTTTGAAGAATGGGGAGGGGGGAGATTATGGGGTCAGGCAGACCACCCTCGTCACACAGGTGCGCTGCGGGCAAGGCCCTGGGGGCCGTGGAGGTGAGTCAAGCAGTGATTCTGAGCCTTTTGGGGGAGAGTGGTGGTAACACTCTGAGACCCTGATGGGAGTTCTGGACACTCTCCCCCCCACAGAGATACACACAGCTACATGTACTCACATGTTCTTTCTCACGCACACTGTTGCAAATGGTTTAGGGGGTTTTACAGACCCCTCAGAACCACCATGGAGCCAAGATTCTGAACCCTCCTTTAGAGCTATGGGCGGCCGCATACTGTGTTGGCATTTGCCATTTCTTTGACAATCCCATGTCACATCTCTCCTTCTGTACCTGCCTCCTACTGTGAGGGCCAAAGATGCTGGACACGCCCCCAACTCCCCTCCCCCGCTCAGCAGGAGCAGGGGAAGATCACCAGTCTCATCCATCTGGCTCGGACTCTCGGTCTCATCCGCCCAGAGCTGTGGGACTATGCCTTATCTCTGGCCACCATTGTGTAGGGCCCTCTCCCAGGCTGCCAGGGCGGTCCCTGCTGCTATGACAAGTAGGTGGTGGGCCCAGGATTCGAACTTGGGTGAATCTGATGCCCAGCACTTCTTAATATCTCAGTGGCTGCAATGTGTGTGTGTGTAAGATAGAGAGAGGGGGTAGGGGGATGCCCAACACTCTCTTTTATATTTGAAGATGATATTACAGATGAAGGAGCAGCCTGCTCCTTCATGACTGAAATACAAATGCGTAAGCAATTCTGTTCCATTCCAAACTCCACGGATGAAATTGTGCCGGCTGCAGTATGACGGATTCTTGGGGGGCAGCGCAGCAGAAGCGCTCTCTCTTCTCCACGGGGAGTCCCAGTCTTTGACTTTACCACCCAGCATCCTGGCCCCCGGGAAAGAAAGTGCATACCAGATGTACACATGATGACGCTGTCTCCAGGAAGCAGGAAGCAGGAACCACTAGGAAAACAAGTAATAAATAACATGATTCAAGAAGAGGATTTCCCTGCCTTCTCTTCAACACAACACAAGGGGGCAGTGATTACTGATGGGGTTTTAAGGCCTCTGGAAAGGAGACACAGTGTATGGAGCTCCCAGGGAGGTAGGTATTGGGGGGATGTTGGTGTAGGCTAAAGGCGCCCCATGCTTGTTAGACACTGGGGGGTCTGAAAACAAATGTTAACTATAAGTCCCACCAGTAGAAACCCCCTAAGGTAGGACTTGAAAGTACTTGGAATTTTCCCAGCCAGCAGCCAGCGGTCTGGCCTTCATCGGCAAAGGGCTCAGTGTAGACTGCAGACGGGCCCTGTCTGTGCCGTGACATTGCCACCACCTCCGGTTCCAACCCACACACTGAGATGAGACGTGGCTGTTCTGGCCCCCTTCCCTAGCCGTTGAGCCGAGCCACTGGCCACCATCAAGTGTCCGAGACTTTCCAGGGACCCTCTGGCTTGTGCTTCACTGACCTAAGCAATGCCATCGGCTCAGACCCTGGCCAGGCTGCCCCACTCTCGTTTGGCCGCTTGCAGTTCATGAATTGGGAAACAAAGGCATCAATCCAGCCCACGTGGTCACCGAGGCCATAGACAGTGATTCAGGGCATAGTTGGAGGAGAAACAACTTCAGCCACAGGTCATGGTGAAGGGACACCCCAGCCAAGCCAGCCACCGCCTGTCCAGCCTGGAACAATCCCAGGAAAGAAACCAACTCTGCTGGACCCTACAAGGAGGAGTCGGCAGCCACTGGCTTGGGTGACACTGCCAGTCTGTCCCAGGCATTGGTCTGACCTCACCAGACCTCTCACTCCCTATTGTTCATGCCATCCATCCGCCTGGGCTGTTATGTGGGTTAGAAGAGAGATTCTTTTGGGGTGCCTGGTGGCTCAGTTGGTTAAGCATCCAACTTCAGCTCATGATCTCGCGGTCTGTAAGTTTTGAGCCCTGCGTCAGGCTCTGTGCTGACAGCTCAGAGCCTGTAGCCTACTTCAAATTCTGTCCCTTTCTCTCTCTGCCCCTCCCTCACTCATGCTCTGTCTCTCAAAAATGAATAAATGTTAAAAAAAAATTCTTTTAAAGATACATTCTTTCACTCAGGCCACCATAACAAAATACCACAAACTGAGAGGCTTGAACAGAAAAAATATTCTATCACAGTCAGGAGGTCGGAAGTCCAGACGATTGGTTCCTTCTGAGGCCTCTCTCCACGGCTTATAGACGACTGTCTCCTCCCTGTGTCCTCACATGATCTCTGTGTGTCTGTGTCCTGATCTCTTGTTACAAGGGCACTGACCATAATGGATTAGAGCCCATCTTAATGACTCTATTTTAACTTAATCATCTCTTTAAAGACCCCATCTTTGTGGTGCTTGAGTGGCTCTGTCGATTGAACATCTAACTTCAGCTCGGGTCATGATCTCGCAGTTTGTGGGTTTGAGCCTCACATCAGGCTCTATGCTGACACTGTGGAGCCTGCTTGGGATTCTTTCTCTCCTCTCTCTCTCTCACTCTCTCTCTCTCTCTCTCTCTGCCCTTCTCCCACCTGTGTGCACTTTCTCTCTCTCTCTCTCAAAATAAATAAATTTAAAAATAAAAAAAGCAAAATATAAAATAAAGACCCTGTCTTCAAGTACAGTCACATTCTGAGGTCCTGGGGGATTAGGGCCTCAACATATAAGTTTGGGGGAGACATAATTCAGTCCATATCAAATGGACTGCCTAGGGACTGCCGGACATATTGAGGGTAGTTGGTAAGCAGGAAGGGGCATGACTCCTATCTTTAGGGCCGCTGATAAGGCAGACAGAGACAGAGTCTAGGAAACACTGCAGAGTTCTGGCGTCTTTCCTCAGTCTGCCCTCCTCTCCACCAGGAAGCCATCCTGGGCTTCACAGTTAATTCTTCCAGAGAGGAGATAGTTGAGTGTGTGAGCTTGGGCAACCCTAGGTCTCCCTAGAGCTTCTGATGATGGGCTCATGGGGCCTTGTGGTGGGAATCCCCGGCACTCCAGCCAATGACCAGTGCCAATCGTGGAATGTGAGTGGAACCTCCAGCCCATAATGGGGTCGTGATTTCACAGCCTGCCTCTGTGCTCCTTCCCGGTTTGAATCCACTGGGTCATGGAACAGGGAGGCAATCAGTTTCTGCCCCTCAGATTTTCTTTTTCTGACCTGAACCTATTGGCAAGATTTCCTCCCAGGACACCCCCAGAGGCCCTCAGGACTGTTTAGCCAGGAAGGGCCCTACCCCAAAAGCAGGGGGCAGGCTCTCTGGGCTCCATTCAGGACCCAGCAGCCTGAGAGAAGGGTCAGAAGGAAGAGGTTTCCTTTCAAAGCAAGAAGATTTCATAGCATCTCCTGGCCATCTCCAGTGGCCTCCCCTTCTCCCCACAGATTTAAAAATATGTCCAAATCCAAGACAGGCTTTTCTAAGCTGGTTGTGTCAAAATGGGGTTCTTCTTGGTCTTCACTGGCCTTTCTTCCCACCACACATGGCTGTCCTTTCTTCCCTGAAACTTTGACGCATCATATCAATTGGAAGATCTTTTCCAAAACTGTCAGCAAATCAGAGATAACCTTCTGCACCAAAAATACAACTAAGGCTTTTGTTTTGTTTTGTTTTTTTACATTTAAAAGTTGGATTGCAGTAGACTTACCCCCTGGAGGCCTGTGTGTATGGAAACAGTTGTTTTGAGTCCAGACGGTTTGGCTTGATGCAGTTTACAGGGTACAGCGCATGCTATCACCAGCATCTGTTCATTATGCACAGAGCTGAGTTCTTGCCCGACTCAGCCACACTTTGAGTAACGGAATTACTACTTTTTCCTGGCCTGCCTGGTGAGTCTCAAAAGCTACAAGCAGCATTTGGGGTGAAGCTTCAGGACCTATTCGCACAGAATAGAGTGAAGGCCATCCTCCTCCTCCAAATCTCTCCTTCCCCAAATCATGAGATTTCTCCAGAGGAGCCTTTGTGTCGTTGCCTACCCATCAAAGCTCCTTTCTTCTTTCCCTTGGAAATCTGATGAGATCAAAGTGCCAGCTTTCACCAGCAACAGCCTGAAGAAAGTGAGAAGGCAGATGGGCCTCGCCCACCTCCACGGCCCGAGCCATGCTGCCAATGCCTTTTGAAGGAAATGCTAGACTTCCCCGCCCCCCATGCACCTGGCTCCCCTGCAAATTCATAAATGGCAATGCCTACAAGAAGTGGATGGTCTCCTCAAAGAATTAAAAATAGAGCTACCATATGATCCAGTAATTCCACTTCTGGGTATTTACCCAAAACACTTGAAAGCAGGGTCTCAAAGAGAAACTTGTACACCCATGTGCATAGCAACATTGTTCCCAAGAGCCAAAAGGTGGGAGCCACCCACACGTCCATCACCAGATGAAGGATAAACAGAATGTGGTCCATCCGTACAATGGAATAGTACTCGGCCTTAAAAAAGGAAGGAAATGCGGTCACATGCCACAACATGGGCAACCTTGAGGACATTGTGCTAAGTGAAATAAGGCAGTCACAGAAAGGCAAATTCTGTATGATTCCACTTACACGAGGTCCCTAGCGGAGTCAAATATAGACAGAAAGTACAGAAACCAGCAGTTTATCCTCTACCTCCCGACTCTCATTGGCCACAGGGCTGTTCTGTTGGCGCCCAGCACATGTGGATCTGGTCCTGCCCCAAAAGTGGACCAAGAGCAAGCCAACGGCAGAGTCAGAGGTGCTCAGGCCGGCTGACTCCCGCATGACATGCACTGTGTGGCGTGAGGTTTCGAGGAGCCCCCATGCACTAGCTCCTACCTTGGTTATGTGTGCAGCGAATGTTCTGATGTGTGTAGGAAGGGTGGGAGGTGGGCGGAGGGGGCCAGAAAACCTGCGAAGGTGGCAGTCCCCCAGTCATGGCTGAGTGGGAAAGGAGATCAGTAGGAGTAAGTAGGAGAGCGTGGGCCTGGAAACCAGCAAGCCTGGGTTCACATCCAGCATCCACATCCACAGGATGTAACAGGACATGGCTTCGAACCTTATCCCAAAATAAGAAATCCTACTGGATGGGGAGTGTGGTGGGAGCCCTGTGAGATTTCACAGGAGTCCGGGGAGTAGAACTACACCTGGTGACTCACTTCTGGAAAAAAAAAATAGGCCATGGCAAAAGTTATGAGCTGTCACTTCCAAGATTAGGATACAAAAGGACTGTGACTTCCACCTTGCTTGTCCGCTTTTGTCTCTCCCCTCGTTCCAAGGGAATCAAGCTGCCATCTTGTAAACTACCTTCCGGAGGGACCACATGGCAAGGAACAGAGGGCAGCTCCTGGTTCAACATCCAGGAAGGAACTGAAGCCCTCAAAGAACCGAATCCTGCCAATAGCCAAGTGACTGGATGTGGAAGTGGACCCACCCCAGTTCAGCCTTTAAGTGAGATCACAATCCCAGCCAACACCTTGATCACAGTGCGAGGTTATGAGCTGAGATCTCCCAGCTAGGCTGTGCTCAGATTCCTGACCCACAGAAAAACATGAGATAATAAACGTGTATTGTTTTAAGCCACTGCTCTTGGGGTAACTTGTTACAAAGCAATAGACAGCTAATAGAGGGGGTGCAAGGTTTGGTATGCAGTTTTCTTTACAGATGGTGGTTCTTTTCTTTTTCTCTCTTCCTACCACAAATCTCTCTCTTGTAGCTCTACCAGCCTGCCGTGCTCATGCACCCAGAGGAAGATCTGCAGTGACCCCTCAGAACAATAGCATGTAGAGTGACCCTGAGTCATCCGGAGCAGGTCACGCTGTGCCAGCCTGTGGAAGACTGGGTGAGTAATGCCATTGTGAAGGTTTTCCCTGAAAAGGAAGTGAAATCATACTAAAAATAATAATCATTAAACGTCAATCCACTTAGTCAAAGAGAAGGAACTAGAATGCACCTCAGAGAACTTGAGTCCACCCCCTCACCATGCAAGCAGAGAAACTGAGGCCTGGAGAGTGAGAAAGAAGGTGATTTGAAGAGCAGAACCAGATAGTTGATCATGGAAAAGCAACACTTACCCGGGCATGTCTTGGTGAGCAGAGAACAGATTGCCTGTGATTGGGCCAAACTCAAGATGTGATTCCTGGGGAAGCACAGCTGGGCCTCAGGGTACCACAGGCCTGCGGACATGAGTGCCTGAGATGAGAGGCTCCTTGAGAGTGAAAAAGGGCACCATTTACTTGAGCTCAAAAGGAGAACTGCCCATGTATGAGTGGGTGGCAGGCTAGAGGGGACATGAGTAAAGCCTCTGGAAAGCCAGAGGCTCCTGGACTCTCACAGACAACTGCCAGAAGAGAATGCAGTTGTGGGGGGAGGGGAGAAGAGGAGAGAGGGCTGGGAGAGGTGCTTCCTGGACCCCCTGGGCCTGGCTGGCCCTCAGGACACAGGTGAGCTCTTGGTCCATCTCCACCCATGTGCACAGGGCACTGAGGTACCGGCCAGCCCTGGGAGGCCTTCCGTGGGACCAGGACCCATCCTGGGGAGCACAAGGGGTCCTGAGATGGCTCCAAACTAAAGCTGCTTGGGAGCAAGTGGGGATGAGGTCTGGACACCGAGAGCTCTCCAGGTGAAGCCTGTGCTCCCTGCCTCTGAACCTGTCCCANGTTTCTCATTGCCATGTAGTATTCCATGGTATAGATAAACCACATCTTCTTGATCCGTTCATCTGTTGATGGACACTTAGGTTCTTTCCATGTTTTAGCTATTGTGGAGAGTGCTGCTATGAACATTGGGGTACATGTGCTCCTATGCATCAGCATTTCTGTATCCCTTGGGTAAATTCCTAGCAGTGCTATTGCTGGCCCACACCCCCTGCTTTAATGGAACATGCCAGGGTCCCGCCACCGGGGAAAACAGAAAGGTATCTCCTCCCAAAGTTAGGCTTGGAATTACCATATGACCCAACACTTCCACCCTATATATATACCCAAAAGGACTGAAATCAAGGAGTTGAAGAAATACTTGCTCATAGCACTGCTATTCATATGCACCAACAGGAGAAAGCAAGCAGATGTCCATCAGTGGACCAGTGGATCCGCAGAACGTGGTGTATCACAGAGAATAGAACATCATTCAGCCTGAAAAAGGAAGGAAACTTGGACATGTGTCACAGCATGGATGAACCTTGAGGACACGATGCTCAACGGAACAAGCCAATCACAGAAAGATAAGCATTGTCTGGTTGCGCTTGTATGAGGCCCCTAGAGCTGCCAAACACAGATGGAAAGTCAATGGAGGTTGCTCGGGGCTGAGGGTGAGGGAATGGAGTGTTAGAGTTTCATAGGTGCAATAGTTTAATAGTTCATTTTGGGGAAGACAGAAAAGTTCTGGAATTGGCTGGTGGTGAGGATAGCACAACAGTGTGAATGTCCTTAACGCCACTAAACTGTGCACCTAAAAATGGTTAAGATGGTCGATTTTATGTGTATTGTACCACAGTAAAAGTGAATACATTAAACAACTCTGTAGTGATAAAGGGGCTTTGCTGTCTCCAGGATGGACAAGATCATGTACTGAGCCCCCTCTCTGTGTCCAGGCAAACCCAGGACCGGTTGTCTCAGGTGTCCTCATGCTGAGACAGCCCACCCTGGGGTCTGGAGAAAGACCCGTTTTGTCTCAGTAGACCACCAGACAGAGGTAGCCCTGGGCACCCATTGCATGAAATTATGTCCAGAGCTATGGGCCCTAGGGAGGCATCAAGGCCGATGCCACACAGGAAGGCCAGATCGCTGCACCCATTCTTTGTGTCCAGCTGTGGCAGAGGCTTGCGGAGGGTGTGAGCCACACAGACTAGTCACTGCACCTGTAGGGACAGAGGTGGGCAGGGCAGGGGACACTGGGTCTGTGTTGAGGGCCATGAGGGAAGGTCAGGACAGCTCTGTGTCCATGGAGCCTTTGTAAGGCCATGAGCTGCAGCTCAAGCCTGTCCCTGGTCCTCTGTCTCCTCTGTACAATGATAGTGGAATGGTCCCTAAGGACTATCCCAGGACAGCAACTGGCTGCAGTTCCATTTGAGGGCTACACGTGGCATGAACGGGTCCCACTCGTGTAGAACATCACAGCTGGAGCAGAGTAGCAGACACCTTTGCTGTCGCCTGGCCAGTGGTTCCTAGTGACCTGGAGAACTTATCAAATTAGAAGTGCCCCATCCTGCCCCCTGAGAGTCAGCGTTGGGGGCTGTGGGCTCTTCGATAATTGGGATATACCACCCCAACACTTCTGAGCCCGGGGGGGACTCCCCCCATTCACTTCACAGATGAGACCCAGGGAAAGATGAAAAATGGCACGAAGATAGGTTTTCTCAAAGTGAATAATCTGGAGAAGGCAAGTCCTATTCCTTCCATTTTGGGGGATCCAGCCAGACAAGACCAGGCAGGAAGTGGAGGAAGAGAGCCATCTCTGTCCTCTGTAGCATCCTCGTTGCCATGACAACAGCAGCCATGCTCTCTAGAGTGTTCCAGGTGCTGATACTTTACATGGGCTTTCTAATACCTCAAGACACTCTTTCAAGGGAGTTGCTACTCTCCCCACTTTATGAATGAGAAAATTGCGGTTCAGAATGGTTGGGAGACTGGCTTAGGGCCACACAGCAGAGGTAAGGCCAAGATTTGAACCTGCACTAATCCCTCCTACATCACACAGCCCCCGGAGTCCAGAACTGTAGTGACACCCTGAGCGTGGGGGATGACTGGAGTGGAGGAGCACCTCCGTCCCCTCAATATTGTGGCAGATCCCCAGGGCCAGATCCTCAGCACTGGGCTCAGGCCCAGGAGGCGCCCCTGCCCCAGAGGCCAGCTCCTGTGGAACTCCCCCAGCAGCATCCCAGCGCTGTGCTGTCCTTCAACTCTTCCCAGCGAGTGCAGCGGCGACATTCCCAGAGCAGGGCCAGAGCAGTGGGCGTGTTCCCTCAGCTGCCCCTCAGCTGCCCCTGCACTGCCTTCCCTGTTCCCAGCAAGCAGGGCCCCGCTCCCCGCCCCCCCCCCAACACCCAGAGGCTCAGTTGTACTCACACATGTAGGCCAGTTTCCAACCCTCTCTGGAAGGTGCTGATAGCTCACAGCAGGCTCGGTTTGAATCAGGTTGCTGTTGGTGTTATTGTTTTGGGAGAAATGTTCACTTCCAGCCCCCACTCTGCATGAACAGACCAGGGCTCGTATCCAGGACTGAGTGCCAGCCGATCCCAGAGGGGTGGCGGGCATGAACTCTACTGCAGGGGTCAGGCTCCAGCCTGACCTGACAGGGGACTCCAGGGACGGGCTGGTGGGAACTGTATCCAGGTGGGGGGGGAGGGGGCACAGGTGGAGCTTCCGCAGGAGAAGTGGACAGGCAGGCTTGCCCAGGGGCAAGATTTGGAAATTGCAGCAGCTGGCCCAGGGTCCAGGCTTATACCCCTATATGCCCAGGCCCAGGGCATGAGTCCTTCAGGGCCGCAGGCCAGGCAGTACCAGCCCCAGAAGGAAAGACCGGCCTGCAAATTCCGCTTGCCCTGAGCACCAGCCACAGGCTCCAGGGCCAGAGGCCAACAGTAAGAGAGGACAAAGTTCTATTGTGCCTCCTGCAAGGATTGCTTCTCCCCACCTGCGTCCCCTCCAGCCCTCTCTGGGACTCACCCTCGGGCCCTCCGCTCCACGCCTGTCCTGGTCTGTGCCTTGGCATGCAGCTATCTGTGTGCGTCGTCCTGGGAGCAGCGACTGTCTGGTGGCGCCTCCTGGACACACAGCTGGGCTGCACTTCCCAGCCCCCCCCACCCCCTATGAGCCTGGCCTGTCAAACCCTCCTCCCTCCCTCCTTCCCTGGATCCCAGGTCCCTGGGGAAGAGCGGGGTCCCTTGCTGGAAGGAGCCTGGACCCCCAGATGACCGTGGAGCTGAGCCGCCGCAGAGCCTGCATCAGGCTCAGGCGTGAGGGACGAGTAGATATCTACCGTGGGAAGTCACTGAGCCATGCTGTGTTCAGTTTTTTTTTTTTTAATGTTTATTTATTTTTGAGAGAGTGAGAGAGAGAGAGAGAGAGAGTGGGGAAGAGGCAGAGAGAGAGGGAGGCAGAATCCAAAGCAGGCTCCAGGCTCCAAGCTGTCGACACAGAGCCAGACGCGGGGCTGCAACCCACAAACTGTGAGATCGTGACCTGAGCCAAAGTCAGACGCTTAACCAACTGAGCCCCCCCAAGCACCCTGACATGCTATGGTTTGTTAGCTTGCTGGAGCCCCCAGGGCCGGGACAAGGCAGCTAGAACGAGGGCCCCCCGGGGCAGTGGCAGCTTCCTGTGGCTTCACAAGCATCAGAGGCCTCCGCCCAAGAAGGAGAGAGACAGCACCTGCTTCATTATGGGGGTACCTGAGAAGTCCCAGAGCCACCAGTAATCTTAGTGGGGGGGTCCCCACAGTACAAGTGAGGCAGGGGACTTGCAAATAGCAGCAGCAGTGGCCAGGGCTCTCTCTGAGCAACTAGCCACAGCCCTGGGGGACTGGGAGCCTGAGAGGTGATGTTCCCCCGTCATCCCCAACCCTGTCTGTCCTCTGAATGCTATGGAGAAAATGGCCACTGGGCCCCCCCAAATTCTCTGTGAAGATGCAGCAGAGTCTAGCACTAGGACTTCCAGGTGATTCATAACCAAACCACCCTGGACGCTAACTCTTGACTTGGCGTCCATCTCCACGTGGCTTTACTCGGCGTCTGTGTGTGAGCGCATACATCCGACCTCTTCTCTTGTAAGCACACGGCTCACTGAGTCAGGAGTTAAATCACCGCCCCGCTGCGCCAGCCTGTGGATGGGATGGATGGCCCGGTGAACCACGGCCTCCCGGGATTCACCCCCTCCCATGGTCCTTCCTCCCGTTGGAGCCGACCCCGTGACTAGAATGTGCCACGCCCAGGCCTGGCCTGCCGGAGGGCTGTCGGCTTCTGCTGCCCCCCTCCTGCTCCTGCACCTCTGGGAGCTCTGTGCTCCCCTCTACAAAGTCCCGGGCCCTTCCGGGAAGATGAGCCAGAGAGGCAGTCTCCTGTACCGCGCGGAGCAGGGAGAAGCCCGGCGGCCTCACGGTCCAGTGGAGCCCTCGACGACACCAGCCCAGCCTCTCTCTCTGGAGGCTTTCAGGGGGATCAGAAGAACTGCCCTGCTGAGCCCCGCAGGCCCGCAGGCCCGGGAGAGGGAACAGAGTGGCTGTTTGGGAGCAGTCTGGGACTGGCAGTGGAGAAATGCAGTGACAGGAATCACACTCCGCCTCCTTTGGGGCTGGAAGCTGCAAAAATCCTTTGTGAAACCTCAGTGGGAAAGGACCCCAAGAAGCATATGTTTGTGTGTCTAGTGAGAGCAAGGCACTGGTGTGGGGGGCTCTTTGGGGAGGCCCCCTTTCCCAACCATCTCTACTCCACTGTCCATTCTTTGATATTTGGAACTAAGAATTGTGGAATTGTCAGAAACAGTAGGGCCCGAAAAGGCTCAAGCTTAGGGGCCCTGGGATGGCCCCATAGGTGGCCCTTCTGATGAGGGTCGCCAGGGACACCGGGCTGTGTGGGGACAATAAGCCTTCTCCAAGAAGGGCTAGCACCCCCTCTAAGAGCCACAATGTCACAGAGAAGTCACTTAGCCCAATCACCCAGGTCTAGGGAGGGCAACGGAACGTGGAGGAGGAAGGGCCACAGGCAAGGACAGAGTTCACATCTACACTGAGGGGAAGTGGTCCCTCCAAACGCAGCAGGCACCTGCTCCCAGGAGGGTTGGAGAGTCCTGTAGCTGGACCCAGCCCTCCAGTGTAGACGGGGCCCAGAGAGAGCAAATCCTGCCCAAGTTTGTGCACAGCAAGGCAGTGGACTGGTTTGGCCTGCTTCTCAGTCCTGTTCTCATCCAGGGCTCCTTCTAAGCGCCCGCATCCCTGCTGAGGTTGTCCGGGCCAGAGCAGTGGTCCTCTGGGGCACAGCACTCCAGGCTGAACCCTGGGTGGGTAGGGAGAGAGAGAGAGAGAGGCAGGAGAGCCACCCCCACGCAACATCCTGTCCCCTCTGGCTGCAAGCACCGCTGGACAAGGGCTGACTGGCTGTCACGATTGTCATCTGCCCTGGCAACAAGCCAAGGCTGTTACTGCGAGTGCCATTGCCATGGAAACCATGAGTCAGGGCCGTACTTAACAGAGCCAAACTTGCCAGGGGTTCTCAGGGCGTCTCGTCTGCCAACGGGAAAGGCGACACAAGCACGGGACATCTCCTTGGGACTCATTACCAGGTCGGAGTGGGGGCGACAGGCAGGGGGCAGGTGGGGAGGCAAGGAGAGGGAAAGAGGTGGGGGGTGGGTAGAGGAACCACGTAGTCCTGGGACCAGCTTAGAGCCTGCGAGCTCAGACCACAAAGACCAAGGGGTGTCTCCCAAGTGGCCCGATCTGCCACTTACCAAACCCAAGAGGCCAAATTCCCAGAGCCTAGGGCTGGGCCCCCCAGCAATAGGGAATCGGGGTGCCTCTGGATCACAGGGTTGTCAGGCCCCCCAGCACAGCTGTCACTTCCAGGAGTGCGAGGGGTTTTGAGGACTTGCCCAGGGCCACGCAGTGGGCCCTTGTGGGGCCCAGAAGGCAAGAGGAGGGGAACCCAACCCCTTCCACTCAAGCCTCTTCCAACTCCTCATTGTTCCGTGGTCAGGTGGGTGCAGGCCTGCAGACTCCAGAGGTGGCAGAGTCCACGCCGAGTCCCCAACGTGGCCTGGGCGCAGCAGAGAGCAGCCCCAGCCCCCAGATCTGCCCTGGGTGCCCAAGTTGTGGTGGTGCGTCCCCTGCCAGATTCCCAGGCTAGCCCACACAAACACCACCACAACCCCTCTGCCCCATGGCCTGGATTCTGACTCTTGCTGAGAATCAGGCAGACCCCACCCCAGGGAGGCCCCAGCTGTCTCCAGAGCACAAGCCCACAGGTGAGCGGTGGGTGAGGACAGCCGTTACCTGCCCACCCTGGGTGCCTATTCACTCAGGTCTTTACTGATAACAGCCAGTGAGGTGGCTTAACAAAGGCCACAGAACTCGCTTTGACCCGTGGACTTGGTGATGACAGACCAGCTTTGGTGGCCACTCTGCCACTGAGCACGGGCGAGGTGGCTGAGCCGTCCGTGGGAAGCCCTCAGGGCCACCCTCACACATCTGATGCCGGAGTCTGGGGGCGGCCCCTCTCAGCCAAGGCCACGTGGCTCCTCATTTCCGGGGGTGTGGGAGGGGCCAGGGCAGAGGGCTGACCACCAAAGGGATGCAGCCGTTCAGCTGGGAGGGAGGTCCTCTAGCCCCTTCTGCCAGTTTGCCGAGCAAGCAACAGAAAGTTAGATGAATGTTTAAATTGCAGGGAAAGAAAATCAAGCATCATTTGCTGGCTCCCTGGGGATGGTGGTTACCACTGGTCCTCTGGCAGCAGAAACCAGAACTAAGGGACATATTGGAAGGGCGGCCAGAGGAAGAGCAGTTTCTAGCCTGTCCACCCCTATGGTGAAAGGCCGTGGCCTTTTGACTGAGGAATGACTAGATCAGGGGCGCGTCTGTCAGGTCCCCTGTGGCCCCTCAGCTCTGCGGCCACAGGACTCCTGGGGTGTAACAGACCCCTCATCCACCGCCCCAGCTCCTCTGCCAAGTCAGGTAACTGATGGGTGCAGAGCTATGAATGGATGAGGATGTGAGCAGGTATCACACAGTCTCCATCCACTCCAGCATTTCTCACCTTTTTTCCCATTATCACCTTGCTAAAGAGACTTTTTAGAAGTTTTTTAAAGCAATTGTCCCATCCCCCATGAAATTAAATACTAGGGAACATGATTGTAGCAGGTAGCAGGTAGCACTGAGCTTTGGATCGGCAGAAATCATTGTAATAGCTTCAACTTGTTTGCGCCCTCCTCCCAGAACTAATTTTAGGCCTGGGCGGGGGGGCTGTCACCCCATGGAGACTGTCTAGTCTCTTTGGCACACTGGTGTTGCACATCAGGGAATGGCCACCGTTGGTCTGTCCATCTGACATCCTGTGGCAGGACTCTCCTTACATCCTGTCCACGGGAAGCAAACTCGTGGGAGGAAGATGGAGAAATCATTTCCAGATCGTTCACCGATGTGACACTCATGGCCACCACCCAGGACCTTTTCCCGTGCAGGGGCCAGCAGGAGCTGGACCCGGAAGGGGAGAGGTGAGTTGTCCCAGCCCATGTGCTGGGCCAGCCTCTCGGCAGAGAACAGTTTGGTGGTGACCAAGCCACAGACAGGGCAGGACACGTGCCTCCAGCTCGCATCTCTCTGAAGTCCCAGCTTTGTGAGCGCACACTTGGCCTTCCTGCAAGGTTCTGTGACAGATGCCGCCAGCACTGTACCCCAATCGCCTCAGGCCACCGCGACTCCAGCTGCCAGCCTCTGTGTCTTGTGGCCCGAGGACTTGCTCCTGGACACGCAGCTGGCCGGAAGTCTCCGGGGCCCGTCCTCAGCCAGTGACTGCTGAGCACGCTGGTGCATCCATACCCCAGGTCCTCAACCCCTCCCCAGGGTGGGTAACTCCGAAACGTGTGCTCCACGCTATCCCCCATGGCTTCCCAGACACTTTCAGCTTCAGGTTCCTGTAGTGTGAACCAGCCACTTTACCTTTCATTGGGTACCTTGTAATCCCTGCCTCACAAAGGCCCCTGGGACACCTCCCAGATAAATCACTGGCATTCGACTCCTTGTCTCAGGGTCTGTTTCTAGAGGCGCCCAAACTGACACAGGCACCCATCCGGCCTCATTCTGCAGCATTCACTCGATGTCCACCACCACCTGCCACTTTGTGGGTCACACTCTGAGAGCCAGGGCTGACGTTTGGTCACTGCCTGCAGACAGCTGGACAAAGCTCAGGGGCAGCAGAGAATGGAGTTAGGGGAGGCTTGGCAGAGGAGGGGCCGCTTGAATGAGGTCTTGAAAGATAAATAGGAGTTTGTAGAGAGAAAAGGCACCGGAATACCCCCGCCTCCCCCATCCTAGCCCTGAGCTATTTGCAGAAGGGACCTGAACAACTGTGGGATCCTGAAATGTGACCCTGTATAGCTCTGACCGGTCACTCCTCAGCTCCGAAACCTGCAGTGCCTCCCCATGGCCTGCACCAGGCCCAGGCTCTTTGGCTGATCGTTTGAAGCTGTCTGTAGACTGGCCCCACTCTGCTTCCACGCTGTTACTCATATCATTGCTGCTGCTGACTGCCCTCCCCAGCGAGCCCAGCCTGGCAGGATTCTGTCTGTCCTTCCGCACCATACACCCTGTTCTCCAGCCAGCCATCAGTGGTGGCCTCAAAATAACAGTTCTCATCTTTGTGCCCATAGAGCATGATTGCCAGACTCTAGGACACCTCCCAGCCCCAAACTAGGGGGAGTCACCAATCTGGGTCAAGCAGAAGCTACTCAAGGTCAAGACCCATTGTGTGGGCTCCCTCACATCCCCTCATTTCCAGCAGTAACGATGACCCGATGCGTCTGGAGTGTCTCAGAGCTCCCTTGTATCTCTGCTTTGACCTGTGTGGAGAACGCATCTCCACCAACACGGCTGATTCCGAGGGACCGTTCAGGGCTCCCATGCAGCCCCCCGGGGATGGATTTACAGTTTGGTTTATAGTTTATCAGGGAAAAAATGGAGCTCATCAGCAAGGCTACAGCCATCCCAAGTGCTTTTTAATTAAATGAAAGATGAGGGCCCTACTCTCTTAAGGGAGGAACCCCTCCTTCACCTCTTCCCCCCAAATGTCAAATTCTCAGAGGTGGGGTTGGGGGAGGAGACCCTTGGAGCCGGCACAATCCAGGTGGCTCAGGATAGGGCTGACCCCCCCTTGCCGATGAGCCCGAGGCCCATATCAGAAGTTTTAACATATTCCTTAATTAGAGCCCGACCTTGTCCTCCGCCGCCCAGCGGAGCGGGCCCCCAATAAGACCAGGCAGCACTGTTGTCTTCATGCTTATGAGGCGGGTCCACTGGAAGAGCACATTCGAAATGAGATTACATCTTATACATGTTTAATGTACTGTTCTCGCCATTTAAAATGCGGCTCTATTAAAATAGCAGGGAGGGAAAATTGACTCTCGGAGCTGGGTGTGGAGAGAATAGATCACTAGTGAAATGAATAATATATTAACAGAATAATGATGTTGCTTCTCATATTAATCGTATAAATCACAAGATTCTCAAGCTGTCAGCAGAAGTTTAAAAAAAAAAAAGCCGACTTCCAGACGGAGTGTACTGAGCCCTGGGGGGGCGTGGGAGCTGGCTGCCCAGTGGTCATGCTGGCTCTGAAACAGACATTCTCTGGGCATGCTGACGGGGCTGCTGAGGACCCGGGACTTGCCCTGGAGGCGACAGTGATGTTGTGGGGAGGCCACCACTCCATTCCAGCCCGCATCCCTTACTGATGCCAACCAGATACAAGAAGCATCAATGAGAGGTGGCCTGCTGCCCACAGGCCAAGCCAGAGGGACAGGAATGCGTAGAGAAGGCTCCAAGCTGGTGATACAAGCCAGGACAGAGATTTCAGGCAGCGGAGGGGGCCAGAGCCCCGTGTGCCCCGCCCCTAGGGCCTGTCACCAGCCAGCCTCTAGTCCTGTCTGTAGGTCTGAAACTGCAGTTGTTTGCTGAATGAGCATCTGGTGATTCTGTGGGGTCCTCCCAGGGCTCTTGAAAGCGAGAAGGAAGGTGCTTCAGGAATGTACGAGACCGGGTATGGGGGTGCGGTGGGGGCCATAAGGAGTTATTACAGTGGGTGTGTAGATATCTGCACACCATCTGCACGTAGCTCCATTGTAGCAGAGTGGGGCGGGCATTAGGGGGAGGGGATGCTCCAGAAATTGGGGCTGAGAGCATCCTAGGAAAATTCCTCCCATCCTCTCGGGAATGCTTGCCATCAGGACTCTCTGCCCCTCGTGTCCCTGTGGACCACGAGCACTGAGCTGGCTGTACTGACATCTAATTGTTTGAAACATGGAGAAGAAAGCTCCCCCCATCGCCACTCAACCTGGGAGCAGAAATCCCGGGACTCACAGGCAGCCCCAGCCCTGCCAGCCTTGACACATGCCCCAGGTGATCAGCCACAGTCCTTCATGTGAGTACCGAGCTGGAACCCTCCGGGCCCTATCTTGGCTCATGCTCACAGCCAGCCCATGCTGTGAGTGGCTCCCCACTTTACAGGTGAAAGAAATACCCACTGGTATTGGGCTTAATCAGGTGACCCAACCAGTGGGATCCAAGCAGATCCCAAAGACACAGATCCTAAAGGAGCAAAGACACAGAATGTGCTAGCCCTCTCTCGCTTCTGCCATTGTGGTGAAGAGCAGTCTCCCCCCACCCCCAGAAGCTGCGGCCCCTTCATCCTGAACCCCAGCATGAACATGCTGAACCCAAGCTGGCTGCCCAGTGGTCACGCTGGCTCTGAAACAGACGATCTCTGGGCACGCTGACGGGGCTGCCGAGGACCCGGGACTTGCCCTGGAGGCGACAGTGATGTTGTGGGGAAGCCACCACTCCATTCCAGCCCGCATCCCTTACGGATGCCAACCAGATACAAGAAGCATCAATGAGAGGTGGCCTGCTGCCCACAGGCCAAGCCAGAGGGACAGGAATGCGTAGAGAAGGCTCCAAGCTGGTGATACAAGCCAGGACAGAGATTTCAGGCAGTGGAGGGGGCCAAAGCCCCGTGTGCCCCGCTCCCGGGGCCTGTCACCAGCCAGCCTCTAGTCCTGTCTGTAGGTCCGAAATTGCACCTGTAACCTGGAGCTTAGCGGCCCTGCAGAGCCCAGCTGGGACTGGGGCTCGCAGCGGACTGGACTGCAGGCCCGCGAGCATGAGCAGAAGGGCTTACTATTCTGAGCCACCAAGTTCTGGGCTGGTTTATTGCGAAGCATCATTGTGGCCTTTCTAGCTGGGCCTCAAAAGCCCCGGCTCATCACTGTGCTAAACCACCTCCCGCAGGGTTGTAGTGGGAGAGCAAAGGCTCACACAAACGCACAAACTCTTTCCAGCTTGCATCCCACTGACAAATCTGAAGAATTGTCTTTCTGCAAGAAACCTCCTGCCTCCCACGTCCACGGCTAGTGCAGCGTCCTCACCATGGACGTCTAAGTCAAGTCTCAGGTCTACACCACCTTCCCCACTGGATCTTTGGGGCCCTAGCAGCCATGTTTACCTATTAATAATGCTTAGAACTAATATTTCTGAGCCCTGATGGCATCCACCCCTTTGCTTCACTATCTCTCATCATCCTCATTATCCATGAAGTGTGCTCCATCACTACCAGCCCCAGTTTTTGGAGGAGGAAAGTGAGGCCCAGAAGTCAAGCGGCTTGCCCAATGTCACACAGCTAATAAACACAGGAGCTGTTTCTCCAACAGAAGCAGACGTATCTCCCTACGAGAAGTTCCCACACCCAACATCCCACTCAACCCAACATCTACTCCCAAATAGCCAAGACCTCCACTCCAGACCCTGGGGGTGGACCACTGGGTCCCACCCGGTAATCAGTCTCATTTGCAGCCTCGTCGGCCCCGGATGGTGGTGGAGGTGGGTGAGGATGTCGAATCCAGCCTGGCTGGTCAGGCCAGGGTGAGGCTGGACGAGGCAGAAAGGTGAGCAGGTTTCAGGGGTGGTGCCCAGCCTGCTGGCTAGGCCTCACCAGGTCTAGGCCACTGACAAACCTGTGGAAAAAGCACCATCTCTGATCACCTTTGTTTCCCTGTGCCTCACTCTCTCAAGGCTGAGAGCTCAGAGGCGGCAAAACCCACCCTTGTTTTCCCCACAGAGACATTCTAACAACCGCCAGGATCATCTGGCCTGAGAACTCATTGGCGGGGCACCACCACTGGGTCATCAAATGTGCTCGGGGACAGTGTCCCCTGGATGTCCGCAGTGCTGACGGGCCCGGACCTGGAGCTGCAGTGTGCCCTCCAACAGCATCTACCACCCCCATTGGAAGGGGGAGCAGATGGGGAGTTCCTGGAGGTGCTAATGGAGAGCCTGGCAGGCCTAAGGACTTAGCATAGCTGACTCACCATGACCGTTGCCATTGGCGCAAAGCTGGGCTCCCTTTCTTGCTGGGGGGCCCACCCCCTCCACCTGGCAGGGACCATATCTGAGCAGGGAGCTCTGCCCAGTGGGACCAGCCTGGTCCCAGCAGAGGGTCCCCCACTGCTCGGTCCCTCTGCCGGAGGGGCAGAACTGGGGCTCAGCTGGCTGAGAGGTAAAAACATCTCCATGGCAACCAAACGCGCCCCCCAGAGGGGGTCACTGGCTTCACTTTTTCAGGCTACAGGAGGGCAGCCAAAACCCACAAGATGGAGAAACTGGGGCATAGACCAAAGGCTTTCACTGCACCAGATCACAGGCTCCCCAGGCCCCTGGGCAGCAGTGGAGCCGGAGCTGGGAAACTAGGCCAAAGCCCGGAAGTACCGTCTCCCCCTTGCTCACGCGCGCTGGCAAGGCTCTTGAAAGACTGGAGCCCTAAGAACATCTCAGGCCTTGGTGGGGGTGGCTGTGAGCTATGACGCGGAAGGGAAGGTAGTGTCGGGCTGTGGGAGCAGAAAGCAGGCAAGGGATCCCGCCCACTTGTGGGAAGGAGGAAGGATAGAAACCCTTTACTCCTTGGTCGCTTTCCCTCCACGACGTCTTGAACGCCCACCTCCACTAGCCAGGGATGACCGATCATCAGTGTCTGCAAGATGACATAAAACAGATCTCTGTGTATGTATTTCTGCCTCCATGTAAGGAAATAGAAGGAAACCAGGACTCAGCAAGGATACCAGTGTCACCCGACGAGGCAGGGCCAGAGTTGGAAGTAGACCCCAGCTGTCCTGACATCCAGTGAAATCATATAGGGAGATTTAAAAAATCCCAATGCCTGGGCCCTACCCGGAGCCAGTGAAATCAGTTCCTTGGTGGCAGCAGCACCAAGATTTTTGTCAGAGTCCAGGTCTCATCACCAGGCAGAGTGAACATGCCACTGCTCGGACACCCACCTGCTCCCCAGCTGACTGCCTCCATAGACTGCTGAAGTCCTCCACGGGGCTTGCAACAGTCTTTCAAAAACAACAGTATGGACTTTCTCCCTGCAATCTTGTCTACACCATTCACTCACTTGACAACTCCATCTTCATAGATGGTTACAAAGTCAAATTTAAATGATCCAAAATTCTCAACAAGTGGAGAACATTCAGCTTCCCTTCCTCCCCACAGCTTCTTCCTGAGGCTCACACCCACTCACACCCAGATGCTTCCTAGGGGTTCATCCCTCTCCTCTGCACTGCCTCCGGGGCTCCAACCTGTCCTGGACATGGAACACCTGCATCCACATCATCTGCCCCTCCCACCCTCGGTGTGGACTCCACGTCTAACTCACACCCCGTCCCTGGCATGCTGTTCCTGGCTAAATGGGTGAATACTGAGGTGCACCTGTCGTCAAGATGACCGTCAGGTGAACTTGAGAAATATACATGAGATACTGAGACGTCCCAACTAACAGTTGTTGTTTTTTTTAAATTTTTTGAATGTTTATTTTTGAGAGTGAGAGAGAGAGTGTGAGCAGGGGAGGGGCAGAGAGGGAGACACAGAATCTGAAACAGGCTCCAGGCTCTGAGCTGTCAGCACAGGGCCCGATGCGGGGCTTGAACCCACAAACCGCGAGATCATGACCTGAGCTGAAGCCTGCCACTTAACCAACGGAACCACCCAGGCGCTCCCTCCCCCACAGTTTTGTTTCATTCTGACCTGCCCTTCTTGATGTCATCATCGTCAAAGAAGCAGCTTTGAAACCCTCTGCGGAGGAGGCAGCTCCTTTGGGGAACTGAAACCTAATGAACGTTGTACTCTGAAAAGTTGTGTGTAGCTAACTTTTGGTCATTTTCAGAAAAATCTCTACATTCCCTCATCCTAATTTACACAAAATCATGAGGGTGGAGCCCTCTGAACGGGATTAGCGCTCTTATAAAAGAGGCCCAAGTGGGCCCCCTCCTCCTTTCAGCCTTGTGTGAGGACACAGGGAGGAGATGGCTCTCTCACCAGACACCAAATCTGCTGATGGCTTGATCTTGGATTTCCAAGCCTCAGAACTGTGAGAAAGAAATTTCCATAGTTTATAAGCACCACCCCCCACCCCCAGTCTATGGAAGTTTGTTAGAGCAGCCCAAACAGACTGAGATAATGAGTCTACAAAAGCACACAACCACAGTACCCCCTACACCCCCAGACTCTGTGTCAAGCACTCACTGGATGTATAGAGAGTAAATAGCAGCAGAGGACTCCAGTGATCAAAGGGAACCTTCTGGAAGGCCAGCAGCAGTGAGGTCGGGTGGGAGAGCTGACAGGTCAAGGTCCTGATTCTAACCGGGCAGCTTCCGGGCTCCGGGGGCCTGGGCATGCCACACACTCACGGATGCCCACCCTCATCCAGCAGCCGCCAGGATTGGGGGGCAGGGTCTCCATGCACAGAGCCTCCATGGAGCCTCCAAACAGACCCACGGCCTCCAAAGGCAAGCTCCGTGGTGGTGCATGAGGCTCCACCGGCCAGGACATTTGCAAGCACCATGCGCAGGCCCCGCCTGCTTTCGGTGGCAAAGAGAAGAGAAGGAAGAGTCCAGCATCGGGGACCTGGGTTGTAACTTGGAAAGCCCAGCTGGGATCCAGGCTGCAACTGAGAGTGTTCTGGAAACTGACCACGTCTTCTATATTCATGCATGTGAGGAAGGGGGGATTCTTCCTGAACCTGCCCAGAGCTGACAGCCGCGGTGAAGTCCACAGCCACTCTCCCCGCTCTCAGTGTCCGCTGGGCCTGCACCTTCCTCTCTAGGACAGTCTCTCCAGGCGCCCATCAAGGAGCGTGTGGCCCAGCCAGGGCCTCCATGGAGACTCAGAGCAGGTTTGTGAAACAGAATCAGCTCTCACAGACGCAGACTTGCATTTTCTTTGCACTCAGCGGGTCCCCCTCTACGCTCCTACCTTGGGCGTCGGCAGACAATGCTGGGAGCACAGAGCCAGGGGACTGTTCGATCCAGGACAGGCAAACCAGAGGCAGCCTGAGAATCTATGCCCCCTCGGTCCATTTGGTCAAAAGGAAATGGAAGATCAGAGGATTGGAACAGGTTAATGGAACATTCTAGGTCTCAGCTATGAGAACCTTTGCTCGAGGGGAGAATTGAAGGAATGAAGAAGGAGGGGGCAGTTTTATCCCGGTCTCATAAAAAGGCAACGTGAACGATCCTTAGCTGCTACTGGACCCATTAAAGGCCTAATTTCCATTCACCTATAACTTTATTAGGCTCATCCGAGCTATTCATCAGACAAGCCTGTCTTGAAAAGGGTGGAGAGGAGCTTTTATTAAAATGTCTTCCCGATGGCAAATGCATTAGGTTTTATAGCCCCCCACACACAGCTGCCATCACAATGGGAAAGAGCTGCCTCACCATTGCTAGGGCCAGCAGAGGTGACAGGTAAGACTTGGGGGACCAGATGTCCCAGACATCCATTCCCCATGTGTGGACCTCGGCGTCTGGAGTGGGTACTAGCCTCCTCTCTGGAAGTTTGGGTAAAAATTTCCGTCTCAGAGAGCTACCAGATGACTTGCACAACCCTGCCCCCCCACCAATTCCCAGCTGCTCTGCCCTTCAGCCACGTGCTGGAGCCAGTGAGTGTTTTTGGAAACTGGTCCCAGGGTAGAGCCTGGGGAACCTGGATAAGGGGTGGTCAGGCTGCTAGAAAACTGTGATAGGTGGCCCTGGAGTCCCAGGGCCTGGCAAGTTGTGGAAAACGTGGAGCGGAAGTGACACCAAAAGCTAGACAGACAGAGAGCCGCTCAGCAGTGAAGAGTGAGGGAGAAGAGCCCCCAGCACTGGAGAAAGGGAGGGTCTTCCCTGACTTACCTGTGAGGTTGCAGGTCTCTTCTGCCTCGGATAAGAACCCCTTGTGGGGACAAGTAAGGCAGGGGGATCAGAGTGAATCCCTCAGGATCAGGGCCAGCTCTACAGTTTTGCCGCTGAGTGGCCAGGCGCAAGGTACTTCGCCTCTCTGAGCCTTGGTCTCCTCATCTGTAAAATGGAGCTCACATGCGCCATGATGCTCAGTCGTTCGCAGGATTCAAGCGGACAGATCTCACAAAGCAGTTAGCAGCGGGCCTGACGCACAGCAAGCCAAGAACTCGCACCAGCTATTATTATGATAGTGGCAATCGTGCCCCATGATGAGCAAATGCTGAGGGTAGCAGAGAGTGCCAGGTGTCCTGCCCGGTGCTCAGCTGGAATGAAGGGGATGGGATATCAACTCCTCCAAGTGAATTCCAAAGCCAAGTGGCTGCTGAGCCCCAGCTGACCACTCAAAGGGAGGGTTGTGTTCTAGCCCAGGTGTGTTGGGTTGTGCATTTGTCTGTCTGCCCCAGGAAGAATTTCTAAATAATTCATTGTTGTTGACAATCCTTGCAATGTTACTAAAGAGAATACACTGAAACCCTACCCATCTGGAGATAATAGTACTAACCTGTCTCATGGGCCGTTGTGTGGATTGTATGAGTCAAATCACAGAAAGAACTCAGAGCCAAGTGCTGTGTGTGTATTTAGAGTTTTCTTTGAGATTCTGGCTGCCAGCATGAAACAAAATGGCAGCCAATGTATTGCCCACAAGCGGATCTCTGGTTGTTCATGGAGGTATTTCCTATATCGGTAGAGGTTGTAGAGAGATGAAGACCCTGAGTGGAGTCAGCTCACTTCTTGAGCCCAGGTTCTACTCTGGTACCTGGTAACAGGATGGGCTTCTCTTCCCATACCCTTGACCCCTGCTGCCCATGACATTCCCTTGCTGCTGTGCAAGGAGTCCAGAGGGAGCAAGTCAGGAAATCTGAGGGGCACTGGGAGACTTTGGGGGTTAGGGGCAAGGGTGAGGCATCATCCACCTAGATATTTGGTTTTTGTGTTTTTTTTTTAATGTTTTATTTCTGAGAGAGAGAGAGACAGCATGAGCAGGGGAGGGGCAGAGAGAGAGGGAGACACAGAACCCGAAGCAGGCTCCAGGCTCTGAGCCAGCTGTCAGCACAGAGCCTGACGCGGGGCTCGAACCCACGAACCGTGAGATCATGACCTGAGCTGAAGTCGGACGTTTAACCGACTGAGCCACCCACGCGCCCCCATCCACCTAGGTTTTAACAGGCTGAGACCAGACCACGAGGGGATGGGACAGAAGGTATGGCAATAATCCAGGCAAGAGATGGTGATGCCATGGACCCAGGCTACAACATGTAGAGGTAGAAAGAAGTGAGTAGATTATGGATATACTGTGAAAGTTGCCAGTGGAATTTGTCGACAAATAAATGAACTGTTTGAAGAAGAGAATGAGTGAAATCCAGAGCAAGCCCAAGCGTTGGCCTGAGACACAGGAAGGATGGAGTTGCCATCACCTGAGACGGGAAGGCTATGAGGAGCAGGATGGAAGTGGATCAACACTGACAGGAGATGAGGGGTTCTCCACAAGCCCACTGGGAGCCTGTTTCAGGAGACAGGAAGAGCCGGGAAGGGCAGGAAACTGGGAGATCCAAGGACCCCACCAGCCATCTGCCTTCTGAGTGTTCATCTTCAGGAGGGCTACCCCACAGAGCCCTCACCGGATAGCCTGGGCCTTCCCCTCCTGCAAAGGCCTGTGCCTGTCTTGAGGGAGAGAAAAAAAAAACACCTCCAGGGAGGTGATTGGCGCTACTCCTCGTTGTCAACAGACAGCACAGCCCCAAACTTATAACGGAGCAAAGGGCCCTCTAAGAGGAACAGTTGACACCTGGCCCTGCCGCCTTCTCTTTGATGGGCCTCCTTGTCTCCGGGCTCAGTGCCTCTCAGGTCTGAGCCTGCTTGGACATTTGCACAAAGGTGCAACTTTCCTGATCAAGAACCAGAATTCCTCTCACTTCAGAAAGGAAACCTACGTGTCTGCCGGTGGCCTCACATCTCTCCCTCTCCGTTCTCAGCATGAGGCTTGGGCTCTTTATAATTCATCAAAAAGCCCACACATAATGAGTTCAGCTCTTACTCTGCAGCAAGGCCTGTCGACTCACCTTGTAAGAGCCCCACGCCCTGGCCGGGGACCCTTAGATCTTGTCGTCCTGAGGCTGGGGCTAAATCACCTGTGCATCAGGTATCGAACTGAGCCAGCACTGCCCTCTTCCTGAGGACCTTGTAACCTGTCTTCCCAGGGGGACTGGCCAGGGACTTTCATAGGTGCCATTTCACAAAATCCTCCTGACCATGCTGGAAGGAAGGCAGCTACATACCCATGGTGCAGATGTGAAAACCGAGGTGCCATGAGGTTTTGCATCTTACCTGAGGTCCCCTGGCAAGTGTCTAGTAAAGAATCAACCTGATCCAAAAAGAGGTCTGGTCTTCATCCTCCTCTCCTGGGAAGTGATCTCTTAGCACTTGGAACATCCCGCCTGATAAGAGGGTTTTTGTCTGCCATATAGACCACGTGTATATGACTGAACCCCAATGAAGACTCTGGACACCAAGACTCAGGTGAGCCTCCCTGGTGGACAGTACTCAACACATGTCACATGTTGTTTCTGGGCACTGTGAGCACTGTCCGTGACTCCACGGGGAGGGGACAACCAGAAGCTCTGCACGTGGAGCCCACCTGGACCCTGCCCCACCAGCCTTGTCCCTCAGCTGATCTTAATCTCTAGCCTTTGCTGTAATTGGCCATAGTCATGAGTACATCAGCCCTCAGTGGCTCCTGGGAATTCTTCCAGTGAATCATGGAACCAGAGGGTAGTCTTGGGGACCCCCAAATCTGCAATTGGTGCCAGAAACAAGAGAGGTCTCGGAGACCCCTGAACTCTGTCACTGAGGTCAGAAGTGAGTCTGAATTTGTGGTAATTTTATAGCTGCCCTAGGCAACAAATACATAGGCCGTCCCTTCCAGAAGCTTCTGCCAGAGCAACACTCTCTGCTTTCAGCTCCTGGAGAAAGGCCCCTGCTACAACAGCATCTTTCTCAGGCCAACGACAACTTGCCTTCATTATCCGTTCGTTCCCTCTACCACTGTGGGGGCCGTGAGAACATGCCCGCAGCCCCCGCAGCTGCATCTGCCCCGAGGGGCTGCTCCCGGCCACAACTCTGCAGCAGATCTAACCTGGGCACTCAGGACTCTGACAGCCAGGGTTCCCAAGAGCCTAGAGCCCACCTGAGGGTGCCCGTCAGCTAAGCATATTTCCCTGCACACCACTCCCCCTCTCCTTCAGACCCCATGGAACTGACGGGTGCTCTCAGCCTTTCCTTGCCCCTCCCCCATTCTCTCCCATTTCGGGCCACATCAAGCATCCTGGGGCCGTCATAACAAATCGCCACAAACGGGGGCTTGAACAACAGAAATGGATTGTCTTACAATTTATGGCACCAGAGTCCAGGATCAAGTTCTCAACCCCCTGTGGCGTCTCTGAGGGAGAAACCACCCCATGACTCCCTCCTGGCTTCTGCTGGTGGCTGGCAATCCCTGGCGGCCCCTGGGCTGCAGACACATCAATCCAACCTCTCCTCTGCTGTCACATGGCCTCCTTCCTTGTGTGTCTCTGTGTCACCTCCTCTTCTTTTTTTTTTAAAATTTTTTAATGTTTTATTTGTTTCTGAGAGAGACAGACAGCGTGAGCAGGGGAGGGTCAGAGAGAGAGAGGGAGATACAGAATCTGAAACAGGCTCCAGGCTCTGAGATGGCTGTCAGCACAGAGCCCGATGCAGGGCTTGAACCCATGAACTGTGAGATCATGACCCGAGCTGAAGTCGGACGCTTAACCGACTGAGCCACCCAGGTGCCCCACCACCTCCTCTTCTTCTAAGGACACCAGTCACTGGATTTAAATCATCCCTAAAACCAAGGTAGTTTCATCTTGAGGTCTGTAACTGATTCTGTCCGCACAGACCCAATTCTAAATAAGGTCCCCTTCTGAGGTCTAGGCGGACGCAGCCCCTGGCCCCAAGGGACGTAGGATTGGGGAGGACCAGGCTGGACCAGATTGAGATGCATCATGCCCTGGGCCACCCAGCCTCCGCCTGACTACCCTGCCCCCCCTGGGAGAGGGGCTCTGGTGTCTTCCATCCTGCCAGAGGAAGGAAGACCCAGTTCTGGAGCCAGGCCCTGGCTTCCAGGGTGTACGTGCTCAAGAGGCTGTCATGTTGATGAAAATACCACAGAGCCGTCTGCAGGGTTCTTCCTTCTCACTGCCTCTCCAGCGCCTGAAATAAATGAAAAAGAGATGTTCCTGGCAGAGCCTGTGGAGGAACTCCATGGCAGGAATGAAAATTGGCTGCAGCATCCAAGAAATCCTTGAATGGAAAGGGATTTCTAGGACAACACACCTCTAGGAACAGAAAGTGTCAGTGGTGAAGCCCGGGGGAGGGAGGGAGGGAGGGATGCCAGCCTGAGGCGGGCGCGTCTGCGCATGTCCTTGGACGTGCCCACCGCGTGCCCACCTGCACAGGTGCGCATACCTGCCGGCGGAGCGGGAGCGCACGGGCGGGCGTGGGGGACGCAGCCCAAATCTCGGCGTGGGCTTTCTTCTACTGCCGGAACGTCTGTCCGCCTCTCCCATCAGCTCCACGCCCGCCGGCCAGCTGGGGTCACCTTGTCCTGTTATGTTTTCACAAAATTGGCCTTGGCCCCTGTCCAGGGCCTGGGAGGGACGCCAGCCTCCTGCGCAACTCCCCCCCACCCCCCGCCCCCCCGGGGGATCCGCTGAGGCCACGTGGCTCCAGCCCCACCTGGCGCCAGTTCCTGCTTTCGCTGAATCCTCCATCTGCCCTGCATCATCTGGTCTCCTCGGCCAGCTGGCCCTTTCCCTCTAGGCATCGCATCCACGGAGCTTCAGGGACCGGCTCCCGTGGGCAGCTCCGCCTGGCTCTGCCACAGCCTCCAATGTCTTTAAAACGAGGCAGCCCGGAGGCCAGTCCTCCTCTAGGACCGTCCTGGCTAGAGGGCCCTCACTTACCCCTGTCCAGGCCTCACCAAGGCCCCTCTTTCATCAGAAGGGCCCTTTCATCAGAAGGGGTTTGCTAAACAAAGACCATCCCTGCCGCATCTGCAGCCCCTTCCTTGTCCCTCCAACCCCCCATCCCTGACCCTAATGGAATCTGCCAGATCCACAAGCCCCACACACTGCCAAGGCCAGGAACACGCCCCTTCCAGCCCTCCTCAAGGCAGTCGATCCCATCCTTGGTCCTTCTAGAAACACTTCCTGGAGAGACCTGCCGGTGTCTGCCCCAACCTCAAGCTGCGGTGTTCAGAATCCAGGAACGTGTGTGCTGATCTGAAACCCTTTTCTTACTGAGGGGAAACTGAGGCCAGAGAGAGGGTCAGCTTGCCTGAGTCATGGTGTGAGCGAGAATTCCCAGGGAACAGAGACCCCAAGTCTCCTGCCTCAGCATGAGGTCTGTATCCCAGCCCATGGGGCCAGCAAGCCTCCCAGGCACTGCACTATGAGTGGGGGTCTCCTTAAACACCCCAGAACCCTCCAAGGCCAGCCCTCTGAATGAGCATCTCTTCCTGGCTGTTAACAGCTGGGATCTCTGAAGCAGCCAACATTCAGTTGCAAGCGGGGCCTGGATGTCTCTTGGGAACCCCTTTCCCCATCTCTAGGTTCGGGGTGCCAGACTATGATGCGGGCAGAATCTAGAACCATCTTCTCTTGTCCTCTCCACTCCAGTCCCCAAGGTACTCAGTGTCCCCATCATCCTCCCCCTTGGAGGAGGACATTTTTGCCAAAAGCATTAGAGAACCGTCATGGACTGAACATTTGTGTCCCGCCCACCCTGCCAAATTCACATGCTGAAGCTCTGACGCTCCCTAGGTGGGACTGGTATTGGGAAATAGGCCCTGTATAATCCAGGTGCGATGAGAGCACAGGGTAGGGCCCTGATCCAACAGGACTTGTGTCCTTATAAGATGAAACACTGGAGGGGGGCCTGGGTGGCTCAGTCTGTTCAGCAGCTGACTTTGGTTCAGGTCGCGATCTTGCAGTTCGTGGGTTCAAGCCCCACATTGTGCTCTGTGCTGACAGCTCAGAGCCAGGAGCCTGCTTCAGATTCTGTGTCTCCCTCTCCTCTCTCTGCCCCTCTCCTGCTCGCACTCTCTCTCAAAAAATAAACATTAAAAAAAAAAAAAAAGACAAAACACGAGAGAGTTCTCTCTCCATACCCATGCACTGAAGAGAGGCCATTCGAGGGCATGGAAAGGTGGCCATCTGCAAACCAAGCACAGAGCTCTCACCAGAACCAGAATCAGCCGGAGTCTTGATATCAGACTCCCAGCTTCCAGAACTGTGAGAAGATAAATTTCTGTTTATACCCAGTCTGGGTGGTATTTTGCTATGGCAGCCCCAGCAAACTCAGAACTGAAATATTTACGGATTAAAACGAAATCAAGTCTGAGAGATGCCCCAAAGCAATACAGAAGAGGAAGTGAGCAGAGATGAATGGGGATCGGCTGCAAGCTGATAATTGTTGAAGTTTGGTGACAGGCTCATGGGGAGGGGGGGTCGCACTTTTTTCTCTACATTTATGTGTTAGAAATGTTCTCTAATAAAATTTGGGGGTTTTTAAAGTTTATTTTATTTTAAGAGAGAGAGCACGCGTGCCTGCTCGAGAGAGAGGGAGAAAGAGAGAGAGGGGGAGTGAGGCAAAGAGGGGGGAGAGAGAGAGAGAGAGAGAGAGAGAGAGAGAGAGAGAGAGAGAGAGAATCCCAAGCAGGCTCCATGCTGTCAGCACAGAGCGCAGCTCAGGGCTGGTACTCATGAACCATGAGATTCATGACCTGAGCTGAAATCAAGAGTTGGACTTTCAACCGACTGAGCCACTCAGGTGGCCCTCTAAAAAAATGTTTATAAAAATAGTATAGTGGAGTGGGTCATAAAATCAATTCAGTGGGTCACAATCAGCAATTTTTAAATGAGAAAGAATAAAATATATCATACCAGAATTACAAAATTACAATAATGTGATACCTTGTGAAACTTTTACAAGGTGTGTGTGTGTATGTGTGTGCGCACGTGCGCGTGTATGTGTGAGATGTACTGAGTCTAAATGTAAAATGGGTCTTACTGTGGGTCATGGTCAAAAGACCTGGAAAGTCATTTCTAATGGTTGATTTCTCATGGTTGATTTGACCATGGTTCTGGTCCTGCCACTTCCTGGCTGTGTGGCCTTTAGCAAGTTACTCAACTTCTCTGTGCCTTAGTGCAGCTAATAATCCATCATAGGATTGATGTGAGGATTAAGTGAGCTAATAGATGTGAAGTGCTTCCAACCATCCTCCTAACACATTGCAAGGGCTCAATAAGTAGTAACTATTATTATAGTGGTCATAATATATATAGCAGATGGTACTGTAGTGTCAGGAATTTGTTCGCTTGAAATGGGAGGGTGTGTGTTTTATAAGAAAAGAAAGGTAATGCTTAACCACTGTTATAAAAACAAAAACTCACTGAGGAAATTTGAGGATCGAATTGACTTTAATCAACAATTCGTGAATCGGGCAGCATCCCATCCAGTACAGACAGATGATCCCAGGAGCTGTACAATTTGGAGAGCTTTTATGGGCAGGGGGCAGGGCAAGGAGATTATTAGCAAAAGGAAAGAAAGGATTGTTTCAGGCAAGATTATCTTCCCTCAGGAGGAGAGATGTGGTCTTATTGTACAGATGACCTCACTCGGGCTGACTGGGAAATTCCAGACTGTTCGCTTTAAAGTTCTGCTTCAGGGGCGCCTGGGTGGCTCAGTTGGTTAAGCGTCCAACTTGGGCTCACGTCATGATCTCATGGTCCGTGAGTTCGAGCCCCGCGTTGGGCTTTGTGACGATAGCTCAGAGCCTGGAGCCTGCTTCAGATTCTGGGTCTCCCTCTCTCTCTGCTACTCCCCCACTCCTGCTCTGTCTCTCTCTCTCTCTCTCAAAAAAAAAATAAACATTAAAAAAATTGTGTTTTAAAAGTAAAGTTCCACTTCTGGAGAGGCTGACATTGCAGTAGTCTTAGGTTTGCTTAACTCACTGAGCCACTCAGGCACCTTAGATTTGCTATCCTGGGAGCAAGTGACCCATTTTGGGCCTTTTCTTCCTTCCTTTCTTCCTCCCTCTTCCTTCCTCTCTTTCTCTCCCTCTTTCTCTCCCCTTTCTCCCTCCCTCCCTCCCTTCCTTCCTCTCTCTCTCTCTTTCTTCCCTTCTTTCTTTAAACACCACAAAGTGAATAATGGTGGAATTTTAGGCAGTGTGGCTCTTCATTCACTTATGAATATTAACTGTTTCTCTCAGTAAGTATTACAGGATGTCCACTATGCACCATCCCTAAGACACTGGCCACAGACAGATGAGCAAGTCAGATCTGGCCCATGCCCTCATGAGGCCACCCGCTACCTAGGAACAAAAGGCAAACAATTAATTGTGATAAAAATGCCATTATTAGGGGTCGCCTAGGTGGCTCAGTCAGGTAAGTGTCTCACTTCAGCTCAGGTCATGATTTCACAGTTCATGGGTTCAAGCCCTGCATCAGGCTCTCTGCTGTCAGCACAAAGCCTGCTTCAGATCTTCTGTCTCCCCCTCTCTCTGTCCTTCCCCTGCTCGTGCGCTCTCTCTCTCTTTCTCTCTCAAAATAAATAAATAAACATTTTTAAAAACTTTTCATTACTGGGATGGGAAACAAAATAGGGTAATGGGGAACCGCAGAGAGGGGAGGTAGTAACCTGACAACGGATTGTTGTTAAGACTCAGCCAAGGGGCACCAGTCTGGCACAGTCGGTAGAGCATGTGACTCTTGATCTCGGGGTTGTGGGTTCGAGCCCCACGCTGGGTGCAGAAATGACTTAAAAAGACTCAGCTAAGAGGAAGACTGGGAGCCGGTACTAGGAGGGCAAGAGATCTGGGGAATGAAAGCAGCTTCCCAGGAGGGTGGCTGGCCCACTGACCACTTGTGGCCTTTACGCTTAAATCCATGAAAATGACACAGAATTAAAAACTCAGTGCCTCAGGGCTCAAAAGCCACACTGTGCCAGACAGCTCATGGGGAAGTACATAGAACATTCTCATCATCTTGGAAAGTCTGTCGGCCGGTGCTGGTGGCAACCCCAGGCTGTGCTGTCCATTGTGGCAGCCACAGGCCACAGGTGACAGCTGAGCACTTGAAACGTGGCCTGTGCCACTGAGGAATGGAGTCTCAAAGTTTTTGAATTTTGATTCAGTAAAATTAAAGTGGAAAAAGGGATCTTTAATTCAGTCATTGGAAGACTTTTTTAAAAGTTTTTATTTATTTTGAGAGAGAAAAAGGGAGAGCATGCATGTGTACAGTGGGGAGGGGCAGAGAGAGAGAAAGAAAGAGAGGGGATCCCATGCAGGTTCTACACTCACAAACCGTGAGATCATGACCTGAGCCAAAATCAAGAGTCGGACGCTTAACTGACTGAGCCGCCCAGGCCCCCCTGGAAGGCTTTTAATTCTGTTTGGAACAACTCGGGTATGTGAATCCACTTTTACAAGTGTACATTTTATGAAATCTAAATACAAAGCAAGTTGAAATGTGCTCTCAGAGGAAAATGCACACACTGGATGGTGAAGTCATAGTACAAAAAAACAAAGGTAAACTGTATCATTAATAAACATATTGATTATATATTGGGATGATAATATTTTGAATATATTGCACTAAGAAAAGATATTATTTAAATAATCTGGCCTGTTTCTTTTCCTTTTTAAATGTGGCCATTAGGGGTGCATGGGTGGCTCAGTTGGTTAAGTGTCCCACTTCAGCTCAGGTCATGATCTCACAGTTCATGCGTTCAAGCCCCACATCGGGCTCTGTGCCGCCAGCTCAGATCCTGGAGCCTGCTTCCAATTCTCTGTCTCCCTCTCTCTGCCCCTCCTGCTCACACTCTGTCTCTCTCTCTCTCTCTCTCTCAAAAATAAACAAACATTAAAACAATAGAATAAAATAAATGTGGTTATATGGATCAAATTTATTTCTTTTTAAAATTTTTTTAAGTTTGTTTATTTTTATTTTGAGAGAGAGACAGCACAAGCAGGGGAGGAACAGAGAGAGAGGGAGAGAGAATCCCAAGCAGTGTGGAGCCTGACACAGGACTCCATCTTGTGAACCATGAGATCATGCCCTGAGCCGAAATCAAGAATCGGATGCTTAACCGACTGAGCCACACAGGTGCCCCAGCTCAAACTTATTTCAATGAGACAATGTGGGACTAGGGTTTAGAGAGATAGGTAGTGAGCTGAGAGGTCTGTAGTGGGTATCGAAGTCTTGTTGGCTCAACACGGAGTTTGAACTTCTTCTTGAGTAATAGGGAGCCACAGCAGGTGTTTGAGCAGAGCAGTGATGCCCCTCTGAAGGATCTGGCAGCTTTGGGGAGAATGGGGTGGAATGGGACACCAGGTGGAAAGCCATTGTTATCAAGCTCATCAGACAGGACAGTGGCTTGGATTTGAATGGTGGCTGTAGGGACACAGGGTGACTGGGGCGCAGGGTGGCTGTAGAGACGCAGGGTGGCTGTGGGGGCGTAGGGTGGCTGTAGGGGTGCAGGGTGACTGTAGGGGTGCAGAGTGACTGTAGGGATGCAGGGGTGCTGCCCCGTTTCCCTTTCAAGGGGACTTTGCAGAAATTTTATCCCAAACTTCTGCTTTTATCTTATCAGCCACCCCCAGCTATGGTGGACCGGAAAATGTAGTCATTTAGTTGGACTCATGGCGATTCAGAAAAAAATGGGGACCCCTGTCCTAAGGAAAATAGAGAGAACAGGGCACATAGCGCTTTCCACTGAGAGAAATTCAAGGAAAGAGAGACAGAGGCCCAGCCAGCAGGGTGGGAGGGAAGCAAGCACACAGGGTAGTGGGTTTCCGGGAGGGTGGCCTTGGCGGAGGATGTCACCCACCTCCGTTTTGAAACTCAAACTTTTTTTTTAGTTTATTTATTTATTTTGAGAGAGAGAGAGAGAGAGCACGCAGGAGGGGCAGAGGGAGAGGGTGAGAGAGACAAATCCCAAGCAGGCTCCACACCGTAAGTGCAGAGCTCGATGCGGGGCTTGAACTCAAGAACCGTGAGATCATAACCTGAGCCGAAACCAAGAGACAGCCGCTTAACCCACTGAGCCACCCAGGTGCCCTTTGACTTCCAACTTTCTAGTTGATAAATTTCTTCTTTCCAGCTTTGTTTGAATTCTGGCAAAAGATCCTGTGGGCACAGGACCCCCTTCAGGCGGTAAGTACTGCCCTGAGCCAGCAAGACCCCCGTGATTGACCCTAAGACAGTGATCCACCTGACCTTCAACTGCACAAACCCACTGCCCTCAGTCCCGCATTTTCCTTATAGAAACCGGGAGGGATTTTCAGCGCTTGGCCACAGCCTTTCAGACACTAGTCCACTCTCTTCCCAGTGTCGACCTCACTGAAATAAATCTCTTTCTTGTTTCACCGCCCCCTCAGCTCTCCGCCTTTGGATTTTGTCGGCAGGACCTGGTCCGTTTGGGACCCCTGGAGTCAGGGGCTCTTGCACCCCTGTGCCCCGGTTACAGGCTGCTGCCTGGGTCCCAACGCACCTGAGTGCCAGGCGAGACGCAGGCTGAAGAGTGCAGGAATGGCACTTGTCTCACGGGACGTGCTCGACAAATATTTGCCCAATAATGTCACTTTAGCCACATGCGTGTTACTGATAACCTTGGGAAGAGCAGTGTAGCAGAGATGCGGGCGGGCAGGGGAGTGAGAGGGAGGTGAGGCTTGAGTGGGCATGATTCTTTCCTGAAGTTGGGTTGGGAGGGCAGAGCTGGAGAGGCAGGCAGGTGGAGGGAAGGTGGGGCGGAGGGAGAGACTGCATCCTGCTCAGCTCGCGGGATCCCAGGACCTGGCATTAGTATTACTTTTTTTATCCCCATGCAGATGAAAAAGCTAAGAGGTGGGCTGACTGCCTGGGTCTCCAGAGGGGACTGAGATTCCGGCCTGCTCCCTGAACCCCGCAGCACCCCTGCCCTCTCCCACCCCTTCCCAGCATCCAATTTTTCTTTAATGAGCTGCCTCTCTGATAATCGCAGTGGGCCTTTTATGAACTAAACAAACGGAAGCTGCAGCGAGTTTTTTTTTTTTTTTTTTTAACAAAAGAGCTCATTGAATAAGCAATGGGCTTCTCTGCAACTATTTTTAAAGATGGAGCTCCAGGCCGGGCTATGAGGAAAACCACAGAGAGCATCTTCTGAAGGTCACCCAGCACTCAGGGAAAAATCCAGAGCTGAGGTGCACCTCACAGGCCCCCATGCGGGGCCCCTGTGAGAAGGCCGAGGTCCCAGGTGCAAATTCAGACACACAGCTCCATCCTGCCCTGAGGGCAGCGCTGGCCCTGCATGGCCTTCTAGCCCCTGCAGTGGCCCCAGCTCACTCTGAAGGACCAGAGGATTCTGCTTTCCCAAAGGGGCTGTGTAACTGCCCTCACCCCTGCGCTGCCTCTGCGTCTGGTGCCCAAGGCAACTGTTTGATCCGTCGGCTCCCTCCACTGTGTCCAGGATAGAGACAGCTGCCTGCGTTTAGGGCATATTCCCTGCAGACACTGCTTCGTGCTGGGAACCAAGACCTCAGACTCAGCCCCTGCCCTCAAGAAACTTTAAGGTGGGACCGACGTTTCTAGGGACAAAGAGCTTTCATGTAGGTACATCCCCACCCCAAATTCCCATCCACTTCCAAGGCATCATCTCCAGGGAAACTGAGGCTCAGAGAAGTCAGGGGCCACATGTGGCCCAGCTGGGGCACTTTCTGTGTCCACCGTTCCAGCCTTCCTTACACACGGCAGGAAACAACCTGGCCCACTCTGATCTTGGGCTCAGGGGCCTCGGAAGGTCCTGGCACTTTGTGTGAAGGCCTGACTGGGAGGTGTTGACAACCAGATGTTTAGTCAGACCTGGGAGGGGCAGGTTCACTCTAGCTTGTGTGCTAGTAACTCTGACTCTCTGAGCCTCAGTTTCCTCCACTTTAGATTGGGTTGCTAACAGTTCCGGTGCTGGTGGTGGCCACTAATATTTAATGGTCCTTGCTATGGGGCACATGGAACAGAGTCCCCTAGGCAGGCACCATTATCTCCCCCAGTTGAGACAAGGAAAGTGAGACTCGGAAGAACAAAATGACTTGTCCAAGGTCACGCAGCTTGCAAGGATCTGAGCCTGCCAGGCTTATCTGCTGGCTGTAGACAGGATGCGGGAATGTGGGAAGCAATTGCCTTCCCCTCCCCGTCCTTCGAACCTGAGCGCCCCCTGGTGGTCAGAGCTGCTCCTGCAGCTCAGCCTCTGTCCAGGTTACTCCCAAGGTAGGTGGGCCCCTTTGAAGGCCTGATGAGCAGCAGCTGGGAGCCCACCAGGGCCCCACTGAAGCCAACCAGCCAGGAGGTCAAATCCCAGCTGCTCCACCCCTTCCCCAGGACTGTAACCCTTTCTGAAAAGAGAGCAGGCCTCAGTGTCCCTTTGCCTCCAGGTCTTTGTATCAGAGGATCTCTGATTACAGCTTCCTGGCTTTTGTGGTAAACTGGAGGGGTTTGCTCCAGGCCAGGCCGTCGGGAAGATGGGGGTGCAGAGCCCAGAGGGAAGCATGCGTCCGTTAGTAAGAATGACTGAGTGGGCTACAGCTCAGCTGTGCCGCATTCCTAGGAATGCTGGTGTTGGCCTGTTTGGACATGAATGCCCTTCCCCCAACACCCGGTGTGCCCCTGTGAGCAACCTAAGGCAGGTGGGCATCAGCTGCTGGGCTCTCCTAAAGCCTGATGATTTGAGTCATCAGCAAACATCTTCCCGTTGCTCCCTCAAGAGTGTCAATTGAAAACAAATCCAGGCTTCGTAAGAGAGACTTGATGCAGAAGGGAGAATGTTCTGGCTGTCAGGCCTGCAGGTGTCTGCTGCAGGCAGGCAGAGAGTCTCTCTGCTGCAGAAGAGAGCAAGCAAAGGCAGGGGGAAGTGGGATGGAAGATCAGAGAAGGTCTAGCCCTATTCCAGGGATTGCTGGAAGGGCTGCCTGTGGGCTCAGGCTGAAGACCAAAGTTCAGGGGCCCTGAGGACAGAGAGACGTTTAATCGAAGTTTGGTTAACAAGCCCTTGGCTCCAATTGACCAATGAAGACAAACAGTTCGGGTAATCATTTATGCATCCACAAAAGGGGATTTGGAGGCTCTGTGTCTGTCCTTGTCATAGGTAAACGAGGGTGGGGGTGGACATCCGTCAGACTTCTCTGAGTCATGTGGAGGAGGTTCATTCTTTGCAACAAGTCATTTTCCAGAACACAAAGGGTGTGTGTGGGGGGGGGTGGGGGGGTCCTTTAAGAGCTGCTGTTTCCCAGGAGTATGGGGCTCAGGTAAAAATCAACATCATCAGGAGTGAGAACACTCTTCTCATTAACAGATTGAATCTGAAGATAGCAAGAATGTTCATTGTGTCCACTGCAAAATATAGGAGTAAAGAGACCACAGGCAATCTTCTTTGTCCTAGTTGTTAAAATCTGGCAGAAGTGGCTGTGTTGCCCTGGGAATAGCTTGTGGCGTTGCTGGTAATAAGGCCCCTGCTGGACTGTATGCTGCGGTCTCTGCCCCCTCGAGCCCAGAATCCTGGCGTGTCCTGGGAGACCTGAGCCCAGGAGGAAACCTTGTGGTTTTCTGCCAGAAGAGCCACACGTGGTCACCAGAACTCTCATCACTGTGGTCTGGGCTGGAGTCCGGAAAGTCAGCATCTTCCGCACCAGGCCCTGTGCTGGGCTCTGGACAGGTTTGGGGCATGTCCTCCAGGCAGGCGTGAAGAAAAGGCATGGGGCCAGCAGGAGACACAGTCCCTAACACATAGTGGCTGTTTCTGTGGCTCTTGGCTAGATATTGGTCATCCCGAGGTTAGGAAGCCCCAGGAGACCAGGCCTTGCTGGTTCATGGCTGCATTCCCAGCACTTGGCAAGGCGAAGCTTGCCGAATGAATGAAGGATGATCCCTGACAGCAGTGGGGGTGTGGTTAGACCACACGCATCATGGTGAGAGGGGGAACGTTACTGTGAATGAGGTGGGAAAGCCACGTAGGAGTAGCCTGAATGCCAAGCTAAAAGTTTGGACTTGGTGCTAAAGGTGATGGGGGTGCATTTGAGGTGTTCAAGCTGGAGAGTGAGCTGATCCAACCTCCGTTTGGGGCCAGAGGTTGTGGTTTCTGTTGGCACCTGCCATGCCTCTCCAGTGTCCTCTGGGACCAGGCTAGGGGTGGCCCGGTGCCTAGTGGAACACTCTTGAGGAACGGGCTGGTGCAGGGGGGCAGAGCAGAAACTTTTGCCGGAGTGGGAGACCCTCTGCAAGGGAGGCCCGGCGGTCCCTTCCTTGCTCTGCGGCTGGCTTCCTCTCAGAAGAGCTTAGAGCGCCCCCTGCTGCCTGTTCCTGGACGCACGCTGGGGCTTTGCGGGGAACAAAATGGTCTCGGAGGTATGAACCTCAGCACATGACTCTCGGGACTTTGCAATGTGGCCAGCACGCTTTCCATCACCAGCTCTTGAAGCGAATGTGATGCTTCACGATGCTGCTTCCGGGGTCCGCGGAGCTCAGCTCTCACTCTGGGGGCTCTGGGGGCCCCCCCACCACGTGTCATCAGGCTCTGAGGAGCTCCAGGTTTGGCCCGTGTCAAGGGCTGCATAGTGTCCCCGCCCAAAATCATGTCCACTTGCAACCTCCAAACGCGAAGCTTGTTTGGAAATGAGGCCTTTGCTGGGGTAATTAAGGAGCTCGAGATGAGATCAACCTGGATTTCCGGTGGGCCCTGAGTCTGATGACTGGTGTCTGTGTGAGAGGAAGGAGCTCGGGGTCGTGGGGGGAGGAGGTCATGTGAAGGAGGCCCAAGACTGCCGTGACAGGTGTCGGAGACAAGGAGCCCGGGGGAGCCGGCAGCCACCAGAAGCCGCTGTGCGAGGGTCTCCGCCAGTGTTTTATCTCACTCCCGAGGCCCAGAGTGCTCGGTGTGCCATTCACTCGCACACTTGGACCCACACCCATGCATACATACCTGTGTGCACAGGCACACACACATGCATGCGTGTGTGCAGTTTACAGGAAAGAAGAGACACGAGCTGGTCACAGAGGCAGAAGAAATAGATGTGGAGGGAGCCTGCTGTCACGGTGGGGGGGGGGGTCCCAGTGGGGAGCAGCAGCTGGCCAGCACTGAGGAAAGGGCATTTAGCATAGTGATTAGCACACCTCGGATCCCTAAAGTCCTCCCCATCTCCCCAGGTTCTGTGTGCAGGGATCCAGCCTGCGGCCTTCCCCGACCCCAGCTCTGTTTCCTCCTGCAAGGGGGGGGGGGCGGGGGGCGCAGCCTACTCCTCATCACAGGGGGCGAAGTTCCCATGAACAGATGAGAGACGCTGCCAGGGAGGCAGAGATGGCTTTCCCGCCTCTGGGCCACAGTGAGTCAGAAAGATACCCACTGAGTGAGGAGTTCACTTAGGAACCGTCCCTCACCAGCGAGGGGCGTGTGCGTCTGCAACATGAATCTGGTCAGAAGCTGGAAAAGATGGTGGGGACTCCAGGAGGCTCATTCAGCTCCCCTCTGCCTCAACTCACACTTGTTCCTCCAGAATCTTCCATCTTCCGCCTCCACAACAGCCTTTTGCCACGAGGCAGCAAGCTGAGAAAAAAGAGTGTGTGTCTGGATCTGCTGGGTCCCTGGTACAGGGTTTGCCAACACTGCCAGAATGTTCTCTGAGTGAATGCCTGGAAAAGGTGCCCATTCACTCTTTTTTTTTAATTAAAAAAAAAAGTCGAGGAGGTTCACATAATACACAATTGACCATCTTAAAGCAAACAGTCTGGTAATGAATTCTGGATCTTGCCCCCTGTCTAGTCTCAAAATGTTTTCATCGGTTCAGAAGAACACCCAGTACCAACCAAGTTATCACTTCCTGTTCCTCCCTCCCAACCACCGATCTGCTTTCTGTCTATGGATTTGTCTAACCTGGACATTCCATATGTATGCCATCATATAGGTGCCCCTTTGCCTCTGGCTTCTTTCACTGAGTATTATGTTTTCAAGGTCAGTCCACATCATAGCAGGTATCAGTGCATCATTCCTTTTGAAGGCAGAATAATATTCTATTGTGTATATAGACCACAATTTGTTCAAGAAAGAGAGAGACAGAGAAAGAGAGAGAGAGAAAGAGAGAGAGAGAAAGAGAGAATCCCAAGTAGGGCTCCATGCCCAGAGCCTGACGCTAGGCTCCATCCCATGACTCTGGGATCATGACCTGAGCAGAAATCAAGAGTCTGACGCTCAACTGACTGAGCCACCCAGGCGCCCTCACAATCTGTTTATTCTTCTGTTGTTGGACGCTTGGGCTGTTTCCACCTTGTGCCTATTGCAAACAGTGCTGCTATGAACATTCCTCATGAATGAGTATCTGAGCATCCGTTTCCAGTTCTTTTAGGTGCATATACCTAGGAGTGGAATCAGCGTGTCACACACTAAGTGTGTAACTTTTTGAGGAGCTGCCCAACTGTTTTCCATTTTCCATTCTCACCAGCACATCCTTGCCAGTACTTAACTATTTCCTGTTCCTGTCGTGTCGTGTCGTGTTGTGTTGTTATTATGGCCATCCTGGTAGGCATGAAGTGGTATCTCACTGTGGTTTGATTAGCGTTTCCCTGATGACTAATGACGTTGAACATCTTTCCATGTGCTTAACGGCCATTTGTATATCATCAGTGGAGAAATGCCTACTTCAAGTCCTTTGCTCTTTTTTTAATTGGGTGGTTTGTCTCCATTGTTGGATGGAAAGAGTTCACTCTTCACACAAGTTGTGCAGAACAAAGAAACGGAAGCTAAGATCGTCACTGACCACAAAGAAATGGAAGCTAAGATCGTCACTGACCCGAGGTCTCAGAACCAGGCTACCTCTCAGATCTCCACTTCTGCAGCCACAGTTAGATTATTTCTGCGCCGGAGCTGTTGGCTTGTGCTGACCTGTGGACGCCTCAGAAAGGCTATTAGGGAAGGAAAAGATGATGCAGAACAAAGGGGGTCCCCTCTTCCAGAGTCCCAGGAATGCCTCTGTCTTGGAACGGGCTGAACGCTCTGGAAGCTGATTCCCAGGGAGGCTGCTCCCATTGTGTGTGAGCGTGCACATACATGTGGCTGTGTGTTCGTGTATTGCACAGCTGTGCACGCGTCTGCAGTTGACAGAACTGCCAGGACCCACACCATCTGTGTCCTTTGTGTCCCCTGCTGTGGCGCCCTGGAGCCACCACTGGAAAGAGGCAACTGCAGGAAGCATGGCCAGGCAGGGCTGCCACCTGCTGGTCACACTGGGCACTGCAGGTGGACCGCTGGCTGGTGTGGGCGGCCCCGCCTGTTCTCCTGGGTCAGATGCGCAGGGCAGTAGCCAAAAGAAAATAAAGTCCCCCTGTTGCCCCTGTGCCCTTTGGGCCTCTCTAGGGAACAGCCTAGGGAGCCTGATGGCCTTCTTAGTACCATGAGCCTCTCTCCAGTTCAATCAAACCCTCAGAATAAAGTTTTTAAAAGCATAATATAAAATAATAGGATTACCAAGGAAACCAATTATACTGAAATACAGTTATCAAAATAGTGATTGTAATATATGTGCTTAGTGAAATAAGACCCAGCAGCAGGTCTAAGCAACTGTAATTTTTAAGACGTGACCAGCATCGAGGACGTTTTGGGAGACCAGCAACAATTGGGAAAGTTATGTGAAAACACGTGATTCTATGGAAGGCAAAGCCGCAGGAGCTGCTAACGGCACTGCCTAGATTCAAGGCGAATGGAAACGCCACGATCTGATGAAAGGTTTATGACAGTGGACACGCAGTTTCTCCCACCCGAGTTTGTCGATTCACTCCATGGATCCCTCGAGGGTCGGGCACCCCAGGGTCAGAGCCCCTCGCCCAGATGCTGCCTGCTGGCCCCAGCTCCTCCTCAGCCCCCTGGCCGGATGCCAAGCAGATTCCCTCCAAACTCACCCCTTCAGCCCCTGCCACCCCATCCGCAGCCTGGCTGCCCTCCTGCTCCCACTCTCCGATCCCCCTCCTCAACACAAAACGAGGCGTCACCCTCAGAAGCCAGCCCAGTGGCTTCCTGCTCTAATGGAAGACAAAGAACAGAACCAATTTCTGAAATGCTCTTCCATGAGGCACCTCTAGATCCCCCGGCAGAGAAGAACAACCCCCTCAACTGGTAACCGTCCCTCTCTCCAGGATACAGGCAGGGAGGCCTCTGAATCCTGTCACCTGGACATCACCCCATGCCCAAAACAGGGGTTTCCAGCCATTTGTCCTTCTGGAAAATCCGGGGAGACACTGAGTTCTTTCCTTAGAATCTTCCTTTCCTACATTCCCCTCATTGTGAAGCCATACATGGGGGAAAGGGCATGTTTCCTCCCTTCCCCAGGCATATTTAATGAGCCCCTGCCGTGTGCTGCGTGCTGTGCGCTGTTCTACGAGCTGGGGCTACAGATGGTAACAGCAGTCAAAAGCCCTTCCTTCTTGGAGTTTTTATTCTACGGAGGGAGGCAGGTTAAACAAATAAATTGGTAGAGCTAACAGTATGCTCTAGGGTTATCAGTGCTCTCGGGGGTGAGGGCTACAACGTCGGGGAGGCAGGGAGTGCCGGGGTCAGCCTGCCTGAGCAGGTGGTGCTTGAGCAGAGGAAGAAGCCCTGTGCCTGTGTAGGGAAGAGCATCTGGCAGGGGGAACAGCCAAAGCAAAGCCCTGAGGAAGGCAGAGCAGCAGGGAGTGAGGGCCGGGAGGCCAAAGGGCCAGGTCCTGCCAGCCTACGGGCCGCCCGCTGGTAGGACTCTGAGCCGGGAGACATTGAGGAGTTTGGGTGGACGAGGACATGGTCTTGGTGCAGTTCGGCGAGCAGGCTTGGGGCAGGGTGAGGAGGGGGCCGTGCAGTGGGGAAGGCCCTGCCAGGGCGGGGAGAAGTGGTCGGGCGCTGGACCCGTTGGCTGTACAGGTGGGCCTGCGGCGTGAGACAGAGCTGCCGAAGGGACACGGGGAAGGACATTTGTTTCCTGTGGCAGCGGAAACAGATACCACAAACCGTGGCTTAAAACAACAGAAATCTATTTCCGCCCCCTGTTCTGGAGACTGGAAGTCTGAGATCAAGGTGCTGTGGGTTGCAATGTGTCCTTCCANAAGAGGAAAGTGGGCAGAGGCAGCATAACAATCCGGGGGCATCTTGAAGACCTGCCTTGCTCAGGGTGAGCAGACAGCCTGCAAAGTGCACGACTCTGCTGCTTGGCCCAGCATGCAGCCCCGACTGCCTGCGTACCCCCAAATTCTGCAGGTCAGGTGCTTTCCTACTGAATTGTGCCACAGCTGTTCGTCTCTTCAGTTTGCAAAGTTACCCCTCCTTCTACTCTCCGGCTTTTTCTGCCTTTCTGTCCCCGTGGTTGTTTCTAGCTCTTTACATGTTTGACAATTTGTTGTTTCGTTTTTAATTTTTTTTAATGTTTTTTTATTTATTTCTGAGAGATAGAGAGAGACAGCATGAGCAAGGGAGGGTCAGAGAGAGAGGGAGACACAGAATCCGAAACAGGCTCCAGGCTCTGAGCTGTCAGCACAGAGCCCGACGCGGGGCTCAAACCCACGAACTGTGAGATCATGACCTGAGCCGAAGTCGGACGCTTAACCGACTGAGCCACCCAAGTGCCCCTCGTTTTTAATTTTTTTAATGTTTTATTTATTTTTGAGAGAGAGAGAAACACAGTGCGAGCCGGATAGGGGCAGAGAAAGAGGGAGACAAAATCTGAGGCAGGTTCCGGGCTGTCAGCACAGAGCCTGACTCAGGGCTCTAACCCACAACTGCGAGATCAAGTTCCGAGGTGAAGTCGGACGCTTGACCGACTGAACCACCCAGGAGCCCCTGGGGTTTTTTTAATTGTCTTAATTTCTGTAAGACTAACACTGGAGCACCCCAGTTTTTACAGATACAGATTTCCTTTTGTAGCATGAACAGCCCCTTCTAAATTCCTCTGGGTGGAGTTTAGGTGTCTTAATCCTGGGTTCTCTTGAAGGCACACACAGAGGCAGGCACCTTATATATTCCAGCAGGGAGTGGTTCCCAATGACGCGTAACACGTAGCCCTCATTTATTAGGAGCACACTAAAAGAACTCAAGGCAAGAACAGCCTCCCCTCCCCACCAACTTTCTCCAAGGTCTTGTTTGATCCTTAGACCCATTATCCAAGGCACAGGGGTCCCCCACAACATACTTGGGTCCCTTCTCGTCCTGAAGCCTGACCTACTGACCCCTGGGTTGGGGGGCAGAGCAAAGGTGCATGTGACAGTATCCGCCCCATATGCCAGTGATGCTGGAGCCTGAGAAAGTTCCCCCAACAACTTGGCTCATTAAACGTGGGACTTCCCAGAGTGAGACAGCCAAGGTTGGGGTTGGGGTTCACTCCTACCCATGTCCAGCTTGAGGCTTGGGGCACACCTGCTGGCTGGGCTGAGTGGTGAGGGTGGTGGCAGAGCAGAGTCCTTAAGAAAAAAAGCCCAGGGGCGCCTGGGTGGCTCAGTCAGTTGAACGCCCAACTCTCGATTTTAGCTCAGGTCATGATCCCAGGGCTGTGGGTTCAAGTCCCACATCAGGCTCTGCACTGAGAGTGGTGTTTGCTCAAGATTCTCTCTGTTTCTCTCTTCCACCTGTCTCTCCATCTGCCCCTCTACCCTGTTCACTCTCTCTCAAAAAAAGGAGAGAGGGGCGCCTGGGGGGCTCAATCAGTTAAGGGCCCGACTTTGGCTCAGGTCATGATCTTGTGGTTCATGAGTTCGAGCCCCGCGTCAGGCTCTGTGCTGACAGCTCGGAGCCCGGAGCCTGCTCCAGATTCTGTGTCTTCCTCTCTCCCTGCCCCTCCCCTGCTCACGCACTTGTTCTCTCTCTCAAAAATAAACATTAAAAAAAAAATTTTTAAAGCCCAAACCTCTTCTAGAAGAAAAGGAGCTTAGGAAGGAAGCAGACTCGGAGGCGGGCAAGTCAAAGTGTGGTCCTCGGCCCAGCAAGCATCAGTGACGTCTCGAATCTTGTTAGAAACCTAGAACCCCAGGCCCCACTCGGGATGAAAGTCTGAGGCTTAGCAAGACCTCTGGTGATTCTCAGGCACGTCCAAGTTCAAGAAGCCCTGCTGGGACCGGAGGTGCTCACACTGGATGGGGCACCAGGACTCCTGCGGGCCTGTGGGAACACAGGTGGCCACCCCCTGGCTGGTGCAGACTCGGGCGTGAGGGGGGCCCAAGGCTCTGCATTTCCGAGTCCCCTGAGCACAACCTTCCTCCCCACGCTGATCTAGCCTCTGCCCGGAGCCTCAAACCTGGCTGCATGCTGGAGTCCGGGGGAAGGGGGGCGCAGAGCCACCAGGGGACAACCGGCCCGTCTCCGTGAGACCCGCCTGAGTCCCGAGCGGTGGTTTAAGGAGGACTAGTCAGAACGACGCCCCAGACAGCAGCTCCAGCCACACCTGGCAGAGAACACAGTGGGGGTGCCCCACTGCCACAAGGCCTAACCCCCTCCCACCCCCCCTGCACAGCAAAGAAAGGGACTCCGGCTGCCTGGCATATGCTTGGCTATTTGAGAACACATAAGCTTTATTCAGCAATAATGGCAGTAGTTCATGAGAATGAGCTGGACACAGCAAGAATGCTGTTGTCTGCACAAAGTCTGACAGCGAAGATTACGGCAACAGAGCTTTGCCCCACAGTCCTGCCCCTCCCCCAGTCGGGGCCCACTTACTCCTGCGCAGCTGTGCTGGGGCCTCACTGCACCCGCACCGGCCCTCTCCTCGAGCTCTGCCTTCCCTTCCCCGGGCCACTGGGCGCCCCTCCCCCCAGGCTCCCTCCTGTCCTGCCTCAACTTTCCCAAGAACACCGTCTCCCACAGTGACCCACGTCCCCACCGGTTTGCTCCTCCTTCACTGTGAGGCCCTTTCCTCCATGGACAAAGGCGCTATTTAGAAAGCACTTTGCACTCACCAGTGTTAGCCCTGCCCGCACCCGACCCCCAGCAAACAGGCAGGAAACAGGGTGCTCTTAGAATGGGACCCGGGAGCCACAGGGACAGTGCACACAGGGAGGGGCCGGGGCTAGGAGCTGTTGGGGCCACAAGTGGAGAAAGTCAGATGTCATTTTAGTTCAAATTCAGGACCCAGTGAACAACATAACGATAGAGGAAATCATCTGAGACATCTGTGTGACATGTGTTATGTGTGTATTTATGTGTGTGTGTGTGTGTGTGTGTGTGTGTGCATGCGCTTGTCTCTGTATGTATGACCTTTTGTGACATAGCCTTAACTGTTGGTGACCATCCACCTGGTTCTCTGACCTGGGCAGGGCCATCTGGGGGAGGGAAGCCCAAACCCCAGACTGACAGCGGAAGTGCCGACATGGGAGGAAGGGGTGAGGGGCAGCCAGGCACGCCTGGGAGAGAGGAGGGACCCCATTGAGTGTCAGGGGTCCTGCTTGGGGCTCTTCAAAGGCCAGGGGTGGGGTGGGGCTGGCTGAGGGGGACTCAGAGCAGAGGCTGGACTGTACAGATGGGCTGATGGCAGGGGTGTGGGGCTGAGGGAGGGGGGCTCATGGCGGCAACTGGAATTACGGATGGATGGCCAGCAGAGTGGACAGCCCCGCGCACATGAACCCCTCTGCTCAGTGGCACGCACCACCCCGTCCGAAGCGTCCTGTGGGCAGTCAGTCAGCGCTGAGACAGGACTGGGGGCTGCTCACACGGTGTAAGTTCTGACGGATTTGTAGAAGGGCGGCAGCAGCCCGTGGTTCTCGCGGACGACCTCCAGGTACTCCGACGGCGTCTCCAGCAGGAAGGGCCCACAGCACATCTGGCAGCAGCACTTGACCCCAGCGGGCGGCTCCGGGTTCTTGTCAGACATGGGGGAAAAGTCAAAATCAGCCACCTATGGTGAACAAAACCCCATGGGTCAATCACCCGCCTGCAGGACCCCCTTCCGGTGGCCTTATGAGCTCAGCGGCCTGGAGACACACAGTGCTTTCTGGGCCTCCCTAGTGTGGCTGCCCTCTCCCTTACCAGCTCAGGGCACAGCTGCTGGGCAAGGGGTGAGTACAGGAGTCGAGTCAGATGGGAAGAAGCCAACTCAATTTGGCACAGTCTCTGAGCGCCTCTTGGGCACATATCATCCCCATCCCCAGGTCCTTGCTCTGACACCCAGACTCCCTCCAGCCTGGTGATCCAGCCTCCACCCCCCTGAACACCCACCTCCACCATGTCCTTCTGATGAGCGGCATTCCGCAGGGTCATGTACATGATGAAGGCCAGCATCATGGTGATAAGCGTGGCACACGGGAAAGCAAAGACAGCCGGCTGGATGCCTGGGAATGAGAGAGGGTGAAGTCATGACTCTGAGTAGTTGCTGGAGAAGCTCTCAGACACAAGGGGCACAGAAAAGTCAAACCCCATAGGAGCTATTTTTTCCCTATGTACATGCATCGCAATAGATAAATCTAGAATTCCACAAAAACCAAGTTGGGGTGTGTTAGGGTTAAAATATGTCCACATGGGGCACCCCAGTAGCTCAGTCCATTAAGTGTCTGACTCTTCATTTGGGCTCAGGTCATGATATGGTTCCTGAGTTCGAGGCCCTCATCAGGCTGTGCACTGACAGGGTGGAGCAAGCCTGGGTTTCTCTCTCTCTCTCTCTCTCTCTCTCTCTCTGCCCCTCCCCCACTCACGTACATGCACGCACACACGCACGTGCTGTGTCTCAAAATAAATAAATAAACTTTTTTTTTAAGTTTACTTATTTCAAGAGAGACAGTGACAGTGTGAGTTGGGGAGAAGCAGAAAGAGAAAGAGAATCCCAAGCAGGCTCTGCATTGCCAACGCAGAGCCTGACGCGGGGCTCAAACCCACAAAGCCGTGAGATCATGAGCTGAGCTGAAACCAAGAGCCTGATGCTTCATCAACTGAGCCACGCAGGTGCCCCAATAAATAAACTTTGAAAAATAAAAATAAAAGGGTGCCTGGGTGGCTCAGTCAGTTAAGTGTCCAACTTTGGCTCAGGTCATGGTCTCACAGTTGGTGGGTTCAAGCCCCATGTCAGGTTCTGTGCTGACAGCTTGGAGACTGGAACCTGCTTTAGATTCTGTGTCTCCCTCTCTCTCTGCCCCTCCCTGACTCATACTCTGTCTCTTTCTGTCTCTCAGAAATAAACAAACGTTAAAAAAATAAACAAATGTGTCCACATATTACTTGACAATCACTTTCAAGGGGTGCACCCTGAATGTGGGCTGGACCTAATGACTTGCTCCTAATGAACAGTACAGGACAGAAGTGATGACTTCCCAGTCCAGGCCATAAAAGACATTGCAGCTGCCTCCTTGCTCTCTTGGGTGACTTGCATTGGGAAGCCATGCTGTGAGGACACCCACCCAAGCAGCCTTATGATCTGTCATTGCTCTCTGCCCTCCGCCAGCCCTGGGCTTACTCACTGACTCTGCTGCCAGGAAGCTGCCCGGTGGAGTGGGGAGAACCCAGCGTCTGCAGTTAGGCGGTCCTGGGTTCGAAACCCCGCTCTGACCAAGCTCCCTGATGGTAATGCTGACCCACGGGGCTGCTTCGGGGATGCCACAAGGTGAGGCGTGTGAATGTGCCAGGTGCGCGCCAGTGATGAGCAAGTGTGGGTTCCCCTCACTCCTCCCCCACCCGCCCCTGGTGTAGATGCCACAATATGGCACAAGGCTCTGTTTCCCAAGAAAAGGCAGCACTGATTACCGGGATACTGTCTTCTCTGCACAATTCAGGGGGACCCCAGGCACTCAGGGCCCAGGAGGTGCTGGGGAAGGCAGGGCCCAAGGCCTCTGATGATGGCTGCAGGTCACAGTCTCTCTCCACAGGGCCTGCCGGGGACCAGAGTGGAGCAGGGCATCTGCCCAATGGCGCAGACAGGGACTGGGGAGTCTGGCGGGGACAGTGGCAACATCCAGGGCACCTGCAGGGCCGACCCTGGGGGCAAGTGCGGCTGGCAAGTTTTGTGTACCCTAAAGCCTGGGACCTGGGGGGGCACCCGAAAGAACCTTCCTCAGGGTTTTGGCATCCACTTTCTCTTCTCTGTGAGGAAGTGCTTTCCTGGGGTCACAGAAGAGCCCCCCTCCCCTGGTAGAACTTCACACCACCATCGGTTAATCTTGTGACTATAAGCCAGTGGCCGGGCCCGATGACAACTTAGAGAAGGGCATGCATCGCGGGGGAGACAGCCGGGGACCCTTACAAATGATAGGAACCGTGCTTCGCCCTCTCTGAGCAGCACCCGCTCTCCGGGGGGCGCGCAGCATCCTGTGAGTCTGCAGCTACCACTGGGGTTGCTGGTTTTAATGGTGGCAATAGTGGCAAGATCGGGGAGATGGCGGAGGAGGGAGCCTCGTGATGGTGGAGGCTTATTTCAGGGCGTAGCATTCACAATGGGGACAGCGTGGCATTGGTGACATGTGTGAAGGACACTGGTGGTGATGGCAATAGCAGCAAGAGAGCCCAGGCCGGGCTGGTGCTGGGCAGCATGGATCAATGGCACCTGGTCCACATGGTGGGCATCACGACTGGTATGGGGGTGGGGGGCACTGCCAGCAGCGCTGACGGTGGTGTGGGCGACAGCAATCACAGAGCGGCTGGGGTTCTGGATGGTGCTGGAAAGGCTGGCAATAGTGTGTGTTGTCATGAGGGCAGAGGGGCTGGGCAAGTGGGCTGCTGGTTTCGCTAGTGGTGCTGGTGTTGAGGGTGGTGGTGGTCGAACCGAGGGGTGCTCGGGCTGGTTGCTGAGGGCCTGGTCATTTGGGGGTGGTACAGGCACTTCGTCACCAGTGCCAGCTGGCCTGGTAGGTTCAGCGATGACGATAATGTCGGTGGTTCGGCTGGAGGGAGCATACTGCTGGCGGCAGCAGGGTTGACTGTGTTTTGTGGCCCACGTGGCATGGGAACCGAGGACGAGGGGGTCACTTACTGGAAGGCCACACCTGAATCCTGTGGTACTGATGCGTCTTGCTGATGACGTTCTCGGCCCGGATGCTGAAGCAATAGTCCCCGGGGTCCCTGAAGGTGTGGGTCAGGTTGTAAGCTGTGCTGGCCACGGACACCGGGTGGCATTCCCCTTCCTCCAGTGGGAGGCACTCGGGCTTGAGACGCCAGCACACAGTCAGGGGAGGGCTGCAGGGAAATGGGGGTGTCTTTCAGAAATAGCTCCTCAAAAGGGCACCTGGGTGGCTCAGTCAGTTAGGCATCTGACTCTTGGTTTCTGCTCAGGTCGTGAGCTCGCGGTTCGTGAGTTTGAGCCCCGTGTTTGGCTCTGTGCCTGGAGCCTGCTTCAGATTCTGTGTCTCCCTCTCTCTCTGCCCCTCCCCGACTCGTGCTCTGTCTCACTCTGTCTCTCAAAAATAAATACATGTTAAAAGAAAAAAAAAGATATAGTCCCAGAGCCCAAGGGGATGCCAGGCTAGTAAGGAAAATGGAGACAGGCTGCTGGATGGGGCAGACAAGTGCTCCAGTGATACACAGGGTGTGCTGTGGAAGCACAGGGGACAGGTGACTGTGTTCTTAATAAGGAAGTCAGGGAAGGCTTTCTGGAGGAGGTGGCATCTGTAAGCTCTGACAGGATAAGTAGACTTTCGACAGGTCTGGAGGGCCAAAGGCATTCCGGGTTCTCTGCCTGCCACAGCACAGGCCCTGAAGCTGGAAAACGCAGGTCAACCTCAGGAACGCCAAGCAGGCATCCCTATGTGTGGGTAAAACACAACCCCCTGTACCCTCAGCCATCACACCTGCCAAGCCCGAGTAGCTCCCAACCCCATTCTTCAAGTGCTAAGTCCCTGCCCCCAAAGCTCCCTGAAAGCTCTAAAAACTACCTCTAGGCCCAGAGGTGCATCTTCCTCATTCCTTGGCCTCTTTTTTTTTTTTTTTTAATGTTTTATTTATTTCTGAGAGAGAGAGAGAGGCAGCATGAGCAGGGGAGGGTCAGAGAGAGAGGGAGGCACAGAATCTGAAACAGGCTCCAGGCTCCAAGCTGGCTGTCAGCACAGAGCCCAACGCGGGGCTCGAACCCACGAACCGTGAGATCATGGCCTGAGCCGAAATCATACGCTTAACTGACTGAGCCACCCAGGCGCCCTCCTTGGCCTTTTTTCTTGCTCCCCATCTAGACCTGCTTCCCGCCGTCGTGTCCCTGGGTTAAAGGACAAGAGTCCTCGGAGGGCTGGGCCCCGGCCGCTGACCTCTGCAGCTCCGTCCACCCTTGTGCAGCTTCTCAGTTGCAAACTACAAACTCGGCCTAATGCTATTCTTGCCAAGAGCCGGGCCACTTCCTGCCCAGGAGAGCCTGTATGCCAGGGCCTTGGAAGCCGACCCAAGCCGCAGACAGAAGGCTCCTCCCATGGCTGCTTCCTCACCCACACTGCACCCACTTTGCCTCGACACCCACACTGCAGACGGCTCTGAAGGGCCCGTGCTCCCTGCCCTGGACCTCGGGTGTGGAACCCTGCCCACCACTCTCCCGTGGATACAGGGCAAGGTGGCATAGGCTCCCCCCGGCCCCCAAACCTGGGGCCCCTCAGGAGACGGAGCAGGCTCAGGGCCATCCATGGAGAGTATGGGCAGGGCAACTTGTCCACTCTGAGGTTCACTCACCTCCCCAGGAAGTTCAAGGTCACTGTCATCTTTTGGAAGGTCTGAATTAGGGTGGGCCCCAAGACCTGGATGCCTCGAAGCGTTTCTGAAAGGCGGAGAGGGGCCCCATTAGACCCGGTGACTGAGGACAGCTGTCTCAGCACGCCCACAGCTCGGGGCTGTGTGACCACCACCTTGTCGTCTCCCAGGCTCTCCCCACTGAGCGCAGGTTGGAGGTCTCTCCGGGGCGTGCTTGGGTCCTGCCTCCTCAACAGCGGCAGGTGCCAGAGCCCGCCCAGAGTGAGGACACTGGAGGAAGCAGGCAAGGCCCTGGGCACCAGGACCAAGGGCTGGCTCAGCGTAAGCACCCCTCCCCATTGCCTGTAAGCACCCATCCCCCATTGCCTGAGCACACGGGGAAGGCACCCCATTAGCGTGCCCTGCAGCACAACGGAGAAACCCGCCACTGCTGTCCAAGCACCCCCTCTTGCCAGACCCAGAGAGAGGGAGGTTGGGGTGACCCTCTGCAGCAGGCTGAGACCATCCCAGCCACTACTGGGGCTATGGGGGCAGGCAGGACTTGGTTCAAATCCAGCTCTGCCACCTGGTGGCCATGTGGCCTCCTCCGTGGACTCCAGTGCCCTTTTAGAAGTGGGGATAATGACAGACCTCCCAGAGGGGCTGCTAGGGGAACAAGGATGGTGGGGGGCATTGCGCACCAAGCCTGGCGCCCGACCAGAGCCCCTCTGATCTTCACTTTCTCCAACCCTGGAAGGAGTGGTGCCAGGGCTCCCCAAGGGGCCACATGCTCAACCTGCACCAGCCCCCAGGGACCCACCCTGCAGCTTCAGGGAGGCAGAGAAGTCTCCGGTCTTCTGCATGATGCCCTTCCCGGCACCCTGCGTTGTCTGTTCCCACTCTGCCACCACCTTGAGCTTCACAGTGAAGGTTCCAATGATCGAATAGTTGTAGTAGACCACAGCGTCTGCAGTCACCATCTGGGTGCTGTAAGGGGGCAGAATGGAGATGACAGAAGTGACTCACGTGAACTCTCAGCATTGGGCATATCTGTGGGGTGACGAGCTCGGCTCCCAATGCCGTGTGAGCAAACCACTGGTCATCATAGCAGCAGCCCCCAGAGCCAACCAGGCCACAAGGTCGGCCGTGTTTTGGTCAAGTGGCTGCCTGTCATCCTTGTGCTTGCAAGTGACAGGTAAGAAAACTCCCAGCAACAAGTGCCTGTCACCTTTCAGGAAGTGCTCTGCCCCCTTCAGCCAAGAATCTAAAAGAGGCCCTTAGAGTCCTTAGAGACAAGGACGATCCTGGCAAGTACAAAATGTGAACTTTGGAATTAAGACATATTTGGCTTTAAATCTCAATTCTAGATTTCCTATCTGTAGAACTGTAAGTCTTACTTTTCTCATCTGTAAAACAGAATCATACCTCCACATAAAGTATATAAATTCCTGCAATTACATGAATTATTTCAAAAGAAAGTCTAATAGCAATAAAGAAAATCTTTGTGTTGATTTGTCAATGCTCTTTATATATGAAGGTTAACAACCCTTTACCTATTAAATATTTTCTCCCAGTTTAACCTTGTCTTTTGGTTTGACTTACTTCTTTCACAGTCAGATTTTAAATCTAGTGAGGTCACATCTGGCATTTTTTTCCTTTATAGTTTCTGCCTCTGTTTTTATTCTGAGAAATGCTTTTCCCACTGCCAAATTATCCAATTGCAAGGGAATCACCAGCATTTCAATCTAGTCCTAGTTTATTATGTTTAATTTGTAATCTATCTGGAAGTGCTCTTGTTAAGGCTCAGATTGTTTTTCTTCTAAATAGTTAACCAACCGTTCTGGTACCATTTATTAAATAAATAATCTGCCTTTACTCACTGGCTAGAAAAACCATTGTTATCATATACTAGATATGCATATAAACTCAGATTTGTGTTTGCTTTTTCCATTCTGTTCTACTGCGCACACTTTTGTGGCTGCAAATTATTTGTAGCTTTTATAATACATTTATATATTTCTAATTCTTCTCCCCAACCCCATTCATCATTATTCTGCTCTTCTGATCTGTTTTTTCCTTCTGACAATATTGAGAAATTCTCTCTTTAAGTCTTTTTGGGGTTCTAGGTATAATCTGTGGCTTTATCCACATAAATCCTACAGTTTTAGGCTAAGCTCATTCTCTCAGCTTTTATGTTTTATAACTATGTAAAAGACTTTTTTCCAGTACCATCATAAGGAAAGGCTATGATCTTTGTTTTGTAAGCACCCATATTACTAAAATCTCTTCTTAGTTCCAAGATTTTTTTAGTTGAGTCTCTTGTGTTTTCTAGTTCATCTATGTGTGATGATTTTTGTCTCCTGCTTTACAATATTTAGATTTCATTTCTTTTTCTTGTTTTATCTCACTGACTAATCAGAATGTCCAATTATAGTAAAAATAGTGAATAATGCATTTAATATGAAAAGATATGCCCCTAATTAAGAGGCTGTCCCTTGGTTTGAGACAGATGTTCTAGATGTTCTTTATGTTATAAAACCACATATGTGTTTATAACCATATATATTTTTTATATACATATACGTATATATTCACGTACATATATATGTGTGTGTATGTTTATGTGTATATTTATATGCCAAATTTAGATAAACTGTAGAATCTTTGTCACAGTCCAAAATATACTTATTGGAATATTTACTGGATTTGCATCAAGCTTACAGAATAACTGGAAGGAAATGGACATCTTTTTCGTATTAAGATCCACCATCCTGGACACAGTATATATACCCATCCACTCAAATCTTTGATACCTTGTGGCAGCTCTATTGTTTTCTTTACACAGGATCTTACCCCTTTCTAGGTAAGTATGTTCCTATGTCTATTTTATGTACTATTTTTGCTATAATTAGAAGGAGTCCCCACATTGCTTTCTAATTTATTACTGTACATAAGAAAGCATGCTGAGCCTTTAAGCCCCATCGGGACGAGAAGTGGTACATAAGAAAGATCATTAAGTCTTTGATGAGCTTGGAAAATTGGCCTGGGTTTCTCTGCCAGACTGAGAAATATCGTAAGGAATGCCAAGAAAATGAAAGGTGGAAAAATATGGGATAGAGTGGGAAGGACCACCAGTCAGCCGCTTGAGGGGATCCAACCGGAATGCAGGGTCTCCATGGAGCATTCACCACCCTCACAGGAGCTCAGGGTGTCTGCAGGATGCCTGAGCTCAGTGTCCGACCCACTTCCTGAACTTCCTCCTGGCTTGTCTGGAGAGAAGACGTCAGGAGACTTGAAGCTACAATGCCCGAGTTCTACCACATGTGTATAATCGCACACACCATCAGCCAGGTAGGTGCTTCTGGAGTCAAATGGAGAAAAATGCTACTTCGACCTTTCTTAAAGGGATGTCTGGGGCCGCCGATGGCCTCTTCTACTAGGTTGCAGGCACCTCGAAGGCAGGTCCTGTGACTAATTCACCACTGGTCCCCACACACCCCAAGCTTGACACAGAGCAGGTGTTGAAGGACTGTTTGGAGTGAGAGAGGGTGGCCAGGTGACGGTCGGAAAGGACAGAGCGCTCAGCAGGGGATGACGGGGCCACCGACCATAGGCCAAAGCTTTGGGGCATCAAGGGGGAAGAACATACCCATCTCCGAAGTCCCAGTTGTAGAGAAACGAGGCAGTCTTGAAGAAGTTGCTCGGGTCGTGGAGGAGGAAGGAAACTTTAAGGACTGTCTTGGTGAGGTAAGAGCTGGGCCAGGGCAGGGAGGTGTTCTGGGAGACAACGAGGTTCCCCACGAGGAGCTCTGGGAGGGAGACCAAAGGCTGAGCCCACCAAGGGAAAGGGAAGGCGGAGCCAGGGAGTGACCTCTCCCTGCCCTGCCCTGCCGGCTGTCAGAGCAGGTCGGTCGCAGGAGAGGACCCTGCAGGTCACTGAACACAGAGGCGCGTGCCCCCACACCATTGCCCCTGCTGCACAGGCCCTGGTGAAGACTCATGGCATACATCACGCGCACAGCGCTCCTCCTGCACCCCTTCCACCAGGATCCAGAACGTTCTGACACAAGATGCCCAGGACCAGAAGGAAATGCATAGGTTTTGAAAGAAGTTTTTGGGAGATATTTCAAATTATTAGAGGAGTCCAGAAAAAAATGAGCATTTCTACTGATTGCAGCGCTGTACCCACTGTGCTGGGCTGGGTAAGGACCACCGTTCTGTGTCTCCATCTCTAAAAAAAAAATTTTAGGGACTGATTTTTTTCACCCCAAAAGCAGAGAGTAAGGCGTGCCTGATAAAGCTTATTTAGAAAATTCGGAAAAGGAGAATGAAAACAAAAGTAACTGCCTGTCATTAGGGCGCCTGGGTGGCTCAATTGGTTAAGTGTCCGACTTTAGCTTAGGTCATGATCTCACAGTTTGAGTTTGAGCCCCACAATGGGCTCTCATGATCTCACAGTTTGTGAGTTTAATTGAGTCCCACACTGAGCCATGATCTCATGATTTGTGAGTTCAGTCGAGCCCCACATTGGGATCTCGGCTGTCAGTGCAGAGCCTGCTTGAGATCCTCTGTCTCCGTCTCTCTCTGACCCCCGCTGGTGCAAGAATGCTCTCTCACTCTCTCTCTCCCTCTCAAAAATAAACATTTAAGTAAAAAATAAAAAAAGAAACCACCTATCATTCAAACACAACTATCGTTGATGTTTTGAAGAATTATAAACCATTTAAAATTTTTTTTAAATGTTTTATTTATTTTTGAGAGAGAGATAGACACAGCATGAGCAGGGGAGGGTCAGAGAGAGAGGGAGACACAGAATCCCAAGACAGGCCCCAGCCTCTGAGCCAGCTGTCAGCACAGAGCCCGACGCGAGGCTCGAACCCATGAGCTGTGAGATCATGACCTGAGCCAAAGTCGGACGTTCACCCGACTGAGCCACCCAGGCGCCCCAAGAATTATAAACCATTTGTGCAAATGTAATACATATGGGTATTATGTACACATACATGTATTAAATACAGTTGATCAAATTGGCTATAGAAGTTTGTGCTTTCCTTTTTAAAATCTTATAAGCATGAGTATTCCCCAGAACATTACCAACTCTTTGTAAAGGTCATGGTTATTCATCACACAAATTATATCCATATACTTAACCAGTTCCCTTATGGCTGCGCGCTTAGTTTGGCTAATATTTTCTTCTGTTATTATATACACCACTGCAAGGAACATATTTGTGCACAAAGCATTACCCAAATGGAAATTCATTCCCTGCAGACAAATTCTTTAATGGGCTGTATATTCCAAGAGACCAGGGCTTTTCTGGAAGGAGGGGGCAGTGTGGGGTAGGCGGGTGGGAGGAATGAGAATGGACAGATCAAAAATGGAAATAGTGCATAACCATTGATACGTATCAACCCGCTGCTCTCCAAAGGGCTGTGTTAATGTATGATTCCCCAGTAGCAACATGTGCCTTCAGTGTCCCTTGCAGCACAACCCGCCAGCAGTGGGTATTACCATTTTCTGACCCTCTGGTAACAGACAACAGAGAAGGGACCATGAGTCCACTTTGTGTTTATAGGATAAACAAACCAGACTGGATGTTTTTCTCTGCCCCAAATCTGAAGGCCAATTAGCACACAGAAAAGGTCCTCACCTGTGATGGGGAGCACGAGGAGGCTCCTCGCCACAGGCTGGCACGTCCAGCAGTCAGCAGCGGTGACCCAGACAGAGACAGGGAAGTCCCCGGGCACGTTCCCCACGGTGCGGATGGTGGAGCTGAAAGCCTCATCCGTCTTCCCCGTGAGCAGCAGTGGGGTATGGATCCAGTGGAAGCGGTAGAGGCGGGTGTTGGAGGGCAGGACCAGGCTGCCATTTTCATTGGCCACCAGGCTGGCTGTGATGCTCACCTCTGCCCCTGTGGTGGCAGGGCCATCGGTGGTGAGGCGGAGTTCATACAGCCCTAGAAGCCCGAGACAAAGACTATCTTTCAGGAGATGCATGACAAAGAACCCTGCTGTCACCGTCTGGGCTGCCTTTTATTCACCTATTTTACAAGTGGAGAAACTGAGGCCCAGGCAGCCCAAGGGGCATATGGCTAGTTCATTGCCAAGCTGGGATTCAAACCCAGGCCCAACTGACTCTATGTATTTTCTTTTTATGCCAGCCAAGCAGGGCTTTGCAGAGCATAGGCCTGACGTGCTCTGATCAAGAGTCTCACGCTCTACTGACTGAGCCAGTCAGGAGCCCCAAGCAGATAAATTTGATTCACAGAACCCTTCCCTCTTGTCAATAGCACGACCGCCACGTCTTGGTGACTCTTTTCCTATAATTTGTAAACGTCCTCTTTAGGTGAGATTTCTGAAGGGCTGCAGGTTAGAGAGCATCCAGCCTGCAGCAGCGTACCCCTCACCAGAAGAGGTGATGCAGAAGGAAGGCTGGAGGGCTTGCAAGGCTCACTCTGCTCCTTTATTTCACTCAGTCCCACCCACCTTCCTGGCCTCACGCACCTGCTCCCCTGGCTTCAAGTACCTCCTAAATGCTAATGAAACCAAGTAATGGACCTACTTTCTGGGCTCCAGACCTGCACTGAGCAAAAAGGTAGCTACTAGCTGCATGTAATTAAGTTTAAATTAATCAGAGTTGATTCCTTAAAAGTAACCAATACTGAAAATTCAGTTCCTCAGTTGCACTAGCCACATTTCAAGGGCTTCATACTTGGGTGTGGTTAATAGCTAGTCTTCTGGACGGCACAGATACAGGATCTTTCCTTCATCACAATGTTCTGTTGGGTGGTGCTGGCTCTAGCTCCTCTGGAGTTTTCCCTCCCTATTTTCTGCCACCGCTCTGTTGGGCCTGGGGGGACCAGCTGTCCCAGGAATCTACCCTAGGCCTTGTTACCACCCTCCCATTCAGGCACATTTGCTTCCTCTTCATCACTAGTAGCATTGCTAAAGGCTAGCATTACTGGTTTCATCCTTGGCCCTGGCCTTCGGCCTCCAGTCCTTCCCCCTCGCAGCATCATCCCTCCTACCCCCATGAACAACAAGCTTCCTCCAAAGCTAGTGTTTTCGTGAACCAGCTTCAGTTTGGAGTCCAAATTCACATCTCGGCACATTCGTGCTGGTGCCAGCTACTTTAATTCTTACAGCTCCCCTCACACATTCTGTCCTTCCTAACCTCAGGGCCTTTGCACATGCTGTCCTCACTGCCCTTCTTCACTACATGTTGGTGGATGTAACCTCTTTCAGGAAGCCTTCCCTCAACCCCTCGCCCCCTCAGTGCTCTTTGAACGGCTTGAGCACACAGTGGTCCCAACCCCGAGTTGGAATGAAGGTTTTTTTTGTCTCCTTTGACAGGTGCACTGCAAGCTCGAGGGGGGCTTATCCTCATCTCCTCATGTGCCTAACAAAGGCACATGTGCCTCATTTGGCACATAGTAGGTGTTCAACACTGCTGCTGACCATGGCACCTGGAGAGAAGAGCGTGGCAGAGGGACCAGCCCACCTAGCAGTGCCCCAGGAGACCATTCACCCAGGTAGTACTGACTGAGCTCCCGTCTTGTGCCCCACAAGTGCTGGGGAGGACCCAGAAGTACAGGACATGCCTCCTGCCCTCAGGAAGCCCACGAGAGAGCGCTAGACTCAGCAAATCTGGGACAGGAGCGAGTGTGAGTCCTCAGTTCCATCCCATTTGCCTTGTAGCCGCGCTGCCTGCCCCCACCAGGGACTTCTACTCCAGCCTTTCCCTCGTCCATGTCACACATTCCCTGTTCTGAATCCCCTCCCCTGGAGCCATCTTTTGGATTGTACACTCATGCGGACTGGCACTGAAAACGAGACCTGCAGTGTCTTAATCCCATAGAGAGAGTTCCAGACGCTATGGCAGAAATTCCTGAAAGAGAATACAGTGTGTATTTTATATTGAGGGATAGGAATCCATTGAGGTCCCCGTGGAACCACCTGGAGTCACCCAGCAAATCCATATCCACTCACCCCCTCCCCTGGGCTGAGTTCTCTTCGCCCTCCCTCTGGCTGGGAGGCAGCATTTGGCCAGGCTTCACAGAGAGGCCATCCCCCTTCTCCCTCTTGCTCCTGCCCGCCGCCCCCCGCCCCCCAGGCGAGGAGCGTGGGCCAGAGCGAGGCTGGCAGGTGGCAGGGACATTCGGCTGCATGCTAATGGCCATCCAGCATCTGCAGCGAGACTGGAGACAGGCGCATGTCAGCGCTACGCAGATCCGTTGCCAGGGGAATGGAACCCATAGGAGAGCACACTGGCTGGGAGGAGGGATGGGGTGCGGGTGGGGAGGGGCTGTAGCTACAGCTATGATGCTGCAGACACTGGTCCAGCTCCTGGGAGCCCCCACACCTGTCCGGACACAAGGAGGCTTTAAGGGTATTTTTCTCAAGCGTTTTTTTAAGCAGGTGTTTCATAGCCCCTGGGTGATGTGCTCCTCTCTTTCTCAGGGCTCTCAGAAGGGCCCAGGGCATCCAAGCTGAAATGGATCATGAAGGCTTTGCCACTTGTGGCTGATGGAATCAAGCCCAGGTCCTACTGCCCTCTCCATCCAAACCTATCTTTTCAGGTTTGGTAGTCCAGGTGACATGGCCTTGGAGTACAGAACAGGCAAGGGAGGGGCTGAGTGACCCAGAGCTGATAGGGCCAAAGCAGAGAGCCCATTGGCAGAAAGTGGCCATTGCCAGGAAGCCTGACCCACAGAGAAAACACTCACTCACTAGCAGGTCCCCAGGGCTTCCACTGGGAGCGCATTTTCCCTAACAACACAGCATGTGGGAACCTGGAACGTTCTAGAAAATGGCTACAGCAGTTCTTCCACACTGCACATGTAGATAGCCCCAAACACCTCCCAGGGTACCTCTGAAATCTGAACAACATACCCTGGAATCAATGAATGGTCCAGTACCCGGACTCTGACCTACACCTCTCCTGTAGGAAGCATCTGGTGCAGGCTGACCTAGACCCAAGGAAGAATGGAAAGGACCTCCAAGTCCCTCTCTCTCCCTCTCTCNCCCCCCCCCTGTCTCTCTGTGAATTTCCAAGAGGGAAGCAGGTAATCCTGACCAAACATAATCCCCACAAAATTCTATTTTCATCCCTAAGGTGCAGGTTTTTTATTTTACCTTGTGGCTTTTCTGTCGCAGTTTTGCATTAAATCTCTTCCTCTTTGTACCATTCTTTGGGGGGGGGGTGTACGTAATGAAAAACTGTTGGATATTTAATACAAGTACATCCCCAGAGCTGTCCACGTCCCACCTCTCCCCCAACAACTCTCCAATCCGGGTCCTTTTGTTGTCGCCAAAATGTGGCAGAAAGGTTAATATTAGTTGGCCTTCCGCGGTGGGTGGGGGGAGCACCCAGTGGAACCTGTCAGCGTGGGGTCCATTTTGGAAACCATTCCAGAGACGAAATGGCAGACTGGCCTCTTGGACTCTAAAATCACAACCTCCCCAAAGTCTTCCTGGCGCAGGGGGTCGGGGAGGGGTGGGAACCTCTCCAGATAAGGCGACATTTAAAGGCAAAGACGCTGCTCCACGGGCAACCTGCCCGCGCTCCCTGGGGGACTGTGGCGTGATGACCGACTAGCACATTCCCCGCATCCTCCTCCTCACCCCCACCCCCACCCCCCGGGGGCTGCGAGGCCCCCAGGCAACCGCAGGGGTGCACCGGCCACCGCGCGCGGTTCCCGGGGCAGGGCCGATCCGGAGGTGGCAGCGGGAACCTAGGAGCACGGGGAGCCCCCTCGAGTGCCGGGCCGACGTCTGGGGAGAAGGGTGGAGGGTGAGAGGAGAGGGCTTCGAGGGGCCGCTTGGCCACACTCTCCTCCGCAGCGCGCTGCAGAGGTCTCTCGGGAGGAAGGAGGTGCGCGCAGGGCGCACGGCGCCACCTCAG